>NW_016107986.1:75196-77122 GCF_001604975.1 Cebus imitator
AGACGGGGTTTCACCATGTTGACCAGGATGGTCTCGATCTCTTGACCTCGTGATCCACCCGCCTCGGCCTCCCAAAGTGCTGGGATTACAGGCTTGAGCCACCGCGCCCAGCCAAGAAGTGCATTTTCAACCTGCCAAAGAGATAAAAACAGGCTGCAAAAGGAACTCAGTTCATTCTGTGAATGGGTGGGCATCACCAGGTCAACAAAGAGAAAGGAGTAGGAGGAGCCAGGAGTTAGAAAGAAAGGGCTGCTGACTCTGGAAGCAGCAGTGGTATAGTCTGATTTTATAGATTTTCCTATAGCTATGACAAGAGATTCAGAAAAAACATTTAAGCAAATGCTGGTAGGGAGGAGAAAAGCTCATTGAGCATTTGAATATGTATTTGAGTATTATATGAATCAGGTAGGAATACAGGTGTTAGGCCAGTCGTTTGTGCAGGAGGTGAGCCTTGCAGTATGTCTTGAAGATGGTGAGAATTGAAAAGGCCAAGGAGAGAGATGAGGGATTTAGAGGCAAGGGGGACAATGCACTAAAACTAGATTCATGAGAGAGCATGATGTGAAGACAAGGGGAATGGCTTTGGCCGAAGTTCAGGATGTTTGTTGAGTGTGATGGAAGATTAGATTGGTGTTGCTCATTGCTTTCCTGGAACGTGGATCCTGAAACAGAGATACACATGCAAGACATTGACAAGTGAGTGCTCTTGGAACCAATATCTGTAGGGAAGTGAAAGCAGGAGGACTGGACAGAGAGACAAGCTGGGCTGTAGTGCAGCCATAGCCAATCACCACAGGAAGCTCTGGCTTTAGGATGGCCCTGCAGAATGGCTCCATATCAATTTTTCACTTTATGGCTTGCCCTGGGAAGAGAGCACGGCTATTAACAAGGTGTCTTTCTTCAGCTAAAGGCAAGTGCCTGGAGAGGGTACTCAGATGCCAGGTGTTAGCCTTCAATAGTCTCAACATTATGAGAATAAACCCCTTAAAGGATTAGTGGGAATCAGGTGGTGTACCACAGTACTCACTCCACTGGATAATTAAGATAACCTCAGATGATAAGGAGTCTGGGAGCATGGCTATGTATGCCTAACGTGAGGGGAGTGAGGTATTTGCCTCAGGCACAAAACTTAAGGGGAACTACAAAAAAACAAAAAACAACAACAAAAAAACCTCAGTAATAAAGATAACTAACATTTTAATGCAAGACTTTAAAAAAACCAAAGTCAATGCAAAAACTTACTCATGATGAACAGGATTTTAAATAAGGACTGGATCAGTAGTACTAATTTTTCCTTTGCCTCAGGCTCCAATATGGCCTGGCAGAACAACACCTGAAGGTTATAACATTTATTCTGTAGGAAACAGGAAACCATTGGAAGTTTTCCTCTTTCCATTTTCCTATAATAGCTACATTATTATAACATTAAATTTGTTTTCATTGCCAAAAAGTTCTTTACTCAAAATATGACAAATAGGACCCTTGTTTGCAAGAGACAGGAAAAGTAGTTAAAACAGGCTTGGCCAATAGCTACAGGAAATGTACTGACCTAGACAGAATTCGGGCGCAGTTTGATCCAGTGGCTTAAGCAACACCTTTAGTGATCAGTTTCTCTCCATCATAAAGGTATTCATTCTTCTACTGGCTTTCTTCATTATAAAAGATATGAACAGCATTCCTGAGTCTCTCTCATTCTCAATCAACCAAGTCTAGAGGTAAATACATTGCACTTCTTTCTCCAAAAGCTCTGGAAAATTATCTCATTGGAATAGAAATTAAACCATGATATCCCTGTGACCAGGTGAATGGGATATGATGTTTGGCTTAGGCCAACAAAGCATACTTCCCTACCAGTGAGAGAGGTCATTCTACACAAATGGGGTATTTCTACCAAAAAAAAAAAAAAAAAAAACAATGATAGTTGCT
>NW_016107986.1:77575-162553 GCF_001604975.1 Cebus imitator
TATCCATTCCACTGACTCCTACTTATCCTGTTCTCTAGGAGAAACTGCCCAGCCTTATAATTTGCTTTTTTTTGTGTTTTCAAAAAAGGTGTTTTAATATGCCTATCACATTGTTCTTAAACTTTCTTTAAAATTACATTTATTGTATAGTTACTTTTACTTTTTAGTGACTAAAACTTGTATTTTTCACTTAGCAATATTTTTGAATGTCTGTCAATATTAATACCTACATGAATTTTCTGTTAAATCTGCCAGATGGTATTTCATGGTATGGTTGATGTTTTAAGAATATTTGATTTAAGAAAACTTATTTCATAAATGTTTGTTTTCAGTTTTGTATTACCACAAACTATGACTCAATGAACATCATTGTATGTGTTTTTCTACATACAGGAGAATAATAGCAAGCAAAGACAAATCTAGAAATCAAGATTTTTTTAAATAAATGGATTTGGTTTGGAAAAGAATCTTAATTCTACTTTTTTTCTCAAATAGATAATTAAATGTATCGGTATTGATACATTTTATGTATATGCTTTTCCAAATTGAAATGGTAACTTTTTCGTAAGTGATTTTTTCATATACAATTGTGGCTATTTCTAGATTGTCAAAATCATTAATCTGTTTGTTTAACCTAGGATTAGTGTTACAATACTTTACTCTGTCTAACTTTTAATATAGTTTGTATCTGGAATAAAGCACAGATATATTTGTGTATAAAACTGGAAATCTGTTATTATTCTGTTTTTAGAATAGCTTCACAACTCTAGCTCATATACCATTCCTTACAGGTTTTAGAATCAGCTTGTCAAACTTCACGTAAAATCCTTTTGAGATGGCAGTCATTTTAAGATTAATTTGGAGAAAATTATCATTCATTCAAGTCTTCTTTTATGTGCCTCAGAAAAACTTTTTTTCTTTATAAAGATCTTACATATTGGTTATGATGCTTAATTCTAATTACATTATGGTTGTTTTTGTTTTAAACAGGTTAGGTTTCTTCTTATATATTTTCTAATTGATTTTGCTGATGTAATGGACATTGATTTTAATCAGTGACATTTTAACCACCTACTCTGCTAAACTGCTTTCTGATATAACCCCTCAAGTGGTTCCTCATTGCCTCTTCTTTAAGAGCTGGTATTCTCCAAACTCCCTGGATGTTTCTAACCCTATGGAGACACAGACCTTCTCCAAAATAATCTCTTATAGTCACTCATCCCACCTGATGGCAAACAGTGTTTGCCTAGTCCAATTGCAAATGAGGGAGAAATAAGTGGGTGACTTCTCCTCAGGATAATCCTGCTGCAGCATGCCAGCTAAGCATTGTCAGTCGTCCTTGATCAACTGTCTTTTATTTTTCCCCCCACATTTCTTGTCCATCAAGGGTTCTACTTATTTGTAAACCGAATAATGTACATGGTATAATCTGTGGTACATGGAACAATGTATAATCTATAACATATATAGGGAAAGGAAATTTACATATAGAAATGTAAAGGAGTGAGAGTGTAGCAAATGTTGAAATAGAAGACCATTTTTCCCAAATGAGGTTCCTTACCATTTATTAAGTCCTCCATCTTTTCATAAAGTATATTTTTCTTTTTATAAATTATATTTTCAAGTCTTACTGGCATTTTGATTGAAATTTTTATATATGTAGATGAATTTAGGTAGAACTTGTGTATTTTAATATTCTATTCCTAGCTACGGACATGATATATCTCACCATTTATTCATGCATTCTTTTATTTAGTAAATTGTTATATCTGTCTTCATAAATTTCTCACACATTTCTTTCCTGGCTTAATCCTAGGTAATTTATTATTCATGTTTCAATGTGAATGAGGTTTTTAAGAAAGACAAAACATTTTCTGATTGATTATTGCTATTACATAGAAAAGACATTATTTTTTTCCCATTCTCTTTTCTTTCTGTGTTTCAGTTTGGATAATTCTATTAAACTATTTTCAAATTTGCTGATCCTTTTTATGTTAAATACAACCTATTGTTAAACATATCTATTGAATCCTTAATTTCGGTATTTTTAGTTCTAGAATGTCCATGTGATTCAGATAACTCCAGTACCTAGATTATCTATGAGTTTGCTTTCATTGGCTATTTTTTCTCTTCATATTTGTCCTATGGGTTCTGTGTCTTGGCATGCCTAGTAATTTGTTATCGAATGCAGGATTTTGTTTATTTAAGAAAAAATGGTAGAGACGCCATTTTCCATCAGAGATGTTTACCTTTTCAGCTGCCAGAAAAAGAGAGTATGTAGATGATTCCCTTTATTCAACTAGGGGCTAAATCTGGGTCAAGCCTGAGCTGCAGTTTAGGGAAGACCCAGTCTACCTGTCTTTCCCTTTTCCTAGGCTGTGACTCTTCTTAGCTTTCATTTGTGAATGTGGCAATTATTTGTCTCAGGAATCAGAGACTGATGTAATCTGTATTCTAATTTTTAGAGGTTTTAGGTTTATCTCTTTTTCTTCTTCTTCCATGAAACTGTAAAATTGGACAGATATTCTAAGACTGTAAGACTAACACTATATTTAAGGTCTCTTATTTTGTCACTTGGCACCATATAACTCTGCTATGGGCTGAACCTGGATTCTCACCCTTTATGTTAACCCAGATTGGTATGTTCTCCCTACCAAAAAACAGTTTCAGCTCATTTATGCCGATTACTCCCTCCCTCTGGGGATTTTTAATTCTCCATGGATCTTGTACTTGTTGGGTATTTTTTTAAGGCACCAAGAGAATGTAGAAAATTCCATTTTGCCTTTCAGAAGTTTTCCTTTTTTTTTTAGGCCTCCTGATCAGCACAGCTTTGGAATTCAAACACTGAGAGGGAGATCATCCATGTGTTTGAAGTCCCTTATTTCATCTCTACTTCCCTGCAGGAGGACCAAAAGCTCTGTTGGTTTCTCTGTCCCATACCACTGGCCCTATGCTTGGAACAAGCCCAGATTTTCACCTCTAGACACATTCAGAATAGGCCACTACCCCCATTTCAGCTTCAGTTCATCTCTGAAATGTTCTCTTCTCACTAGTATTTTAGTTCCCATATGTCCAATTGCTTTCAAAGGTCTAGATTTCTAACTACTTATTGTATCTTATCCAGAAGTACAAATGTCAGGCCATTTATTTTTATAAGTTAACCACGATTACAGCACAGTGGTTTCATTGTTGTGTCATTATATTCTCTCACATTGCCAAGGTTTCCCAGGATTGCTGAAATCTCAGGTCTGTTAGGGAAATCAGACCTGTAGGAGTAAACTTGGGCTGGGAAGCTGGTCGGTGTCCCTGAATGTATTTCCACGGTTGGGCCTTGCCTCATTAGAATTCACTTTTGGCAGTAAACTACTGGTCTTTTTATATAGCCACATTTCAATTTGTGAGCTTTCAGAACTAATTCATTTAGTGATCAGCAAATGCAGGCGTTCAAGTTTTAACAGTGGTTGGATGGTATATTTTCTGAGCCCTTGCACATTTGAATTATTTTTCTGTTGCCTTTATATATGAATGACCACATTGTTTGGTATATAACTCCTGAAAATAAGCTCTTTTTCTCCATGAAGGACTCTAGAGATAATGTTTCAAAGTTTTCAAGTGTTTGGTATTTCAAACACCATACTTTCGTTTGTTTCTTCCCAGGTGGGTAGTCTGTTCTTTTCTTCCTAGACATTTTCCAAATGCTCTGTTTGTATCTTTTGAGTCCAGATTTTTTTTTTCCAATTTTTTTTTTGGGGTTTGGAGTAATATCTTACTTTTTATGTTAAAAATGATGAGTTTGGCTGGATGCAGTGGCTCACTGTCTACAATCCTAGAGCTTTGGGAGGCTGAAGGGGAGGACTATTTAAGACCAGGAGTTTGAGATCAACCTGGGCAACAAAGTGAGACCTTGTCTCTACAAAAAATTTTTTTAGAATTAGCTGGGTGTGGTGGTGCATGCGCTTGTAGTGAGCCGTGATCACGCTATTGCACTTCAGACTGGGTGATAGAGTGAGACCCTCTCTCTCTCTTAAAAAAACATATGGTTACCACAGAAGTTTTTTAGCATAAATTAAGTAATATGAAAACTTATAAAAGTGACCTCAAATTCCACCATCTTAAAGTAACGGGTGTTAGTATCTGCTGATCACCATTTCAGACAGACTTAATAATATATACAAATGTGTAGATTAACAGATAAATACACATAAAAATTTTCATAAGAATAACATCAGAATGAGTGTTTTAATTAATTTTTGCTTTTTTTGAGATGAAGTTTCATTCTTGTTGCCCAGGCTGGGGTACAATGGCGCTATCTCAGCTCACTGCAGTCTCCACCTCCTGGGTTCAAGCAATTCTCCTGCCTCAGCCTCCTGAGTAGTAGCTGGGATTACAGGTGTGTGCCACCATGCCGGCTAATTTTGTATTTTAAGTAGAGACGGGTTTTACCGTGTTGGCCAGGCTGGTCTTGAGCTCCTTACCTCAGATGATCCACCCACCTTGGCCTCCCAAATTGCTGGGATTACAGGCATGAGCCACCTTGCCCAACCTATTTAAAATGTTTTAATAAAAATTTTCAACTTTATTTTATTCGAACAGGAGAAAACTAAAGCAAAATCAAATAAATTATGGAACTTAACAGAGAAGTTCACTTATTCTCTGTAAGAGATATTTATTTTTAACACATTGCTCTAATGTTAAGAAAAGAACATAATAGACATGTGTCAGCTTTAGAAACTATTTATTGACTCCCAGCTGTGAGCAATGAATTGATGAGCACTTACACTTTCTTTTTCTGCACTTTCTTACACTTTTTTTTCCTGCTACCTCAGCATTTGTTGTTATTTAATTTTATTTATTTAGCATTTATAACACACGATTTAAAATTTTATTTATTTATTGAGATAGGGTCTCACTCTGCCACCCAGACTAGAGTACAGTGGTGCAATCATAGCTCACTACAGCTTCCACTCCTGGGCTCAAGCCATCCTCCCAGCTCAGCCTCCCAAGGAGTCCCACCATAAGTCTCTTGGCCTTGATTTCCTGTTTAAATGGATTCAACGCTTTCCACGAGGCCATTTGCCACTACATCTTTCTTGTTCTATACTTTATTTCTATTCTTTTCCTATTTGGTTGGATTTCATTATACGGTATTTTCTCAAGAAAAGTTTTGGTGGGTGTTATAGTTCTCAGATGTTTTCAAATTTGAGTATGCCTTCCTGCTGCCTTTTTACTTGAACTCGATGTGTCTGAGTAGTCTGCCTTTGGCTTTCACTTGTTCCCCCTTCGTGATGCAGACCTGTGTCCAGTCTTCTGGCATTAATTATTGCTGGGTGGGGCAGGGAAACTAAGGCTGCTGTGATTTCTTTTCTTTTTTTTTTTTTTTTTNTGATGGGGAGGAAGGCAGCAAATCACACTGCCACGTGTGTTCCTATGCAACAATTTTGCATGTTCTTCACATGTACCCCAAAACCTAAAATGCAATAAAATAAATAAATGGGAAAAAATAAAAAATAAAAATAAAAATAAAAATACAAAAAAAAAAGATAATAACATATTAGTTGAGGGTGATAAATGGAATTAAAGTTTCTATGATCCTTGTTCTTCCCAGGAGAAGGATGAAGGATAAAGATATTGTTAAACATTGGATTTGATAAGCATACATAATTTCTATGATAGCCATTTTTTAAAAGAGTAGTGGGTAATTTCCACAATAAGAAAGTTGAAAAACAGAATGAAATTGTTAAATACAGTTTACCCCTGAACAACATGGTTTGAGCTGCATGAGTCCACTTATACATGGATTTTTTTTTCAATAAAAGTCACACCAAATGTGCCTCCCCTCTGCTGCCTCTACTTCCTCCACCACTTCCTTCTTTGTCACCCTTGAGACAGCAAGACCAGCCTCTCTTCCTTCTCAGCCAACTCAATGTGAAAATGACAAGAAAGAAGACGTTTATAATGATCCTCTTCCACTTAATGAATAGTAAATATGCTTTCTCTTCCTTATGATGTTTTTTTTCTTTTCTCTAGTTGCATTATTGCAAGAATACAGTACATAATATATACCATACAAAATATGTGTCAATCAACTGTTTACATTATTGGTAAAACTTCCAGTCAACAGTAGACTATTAATAGTTAAGTACTTGGGAAGTCAGAGTTTTAATTATGTAGGGGGGTCAGTGACTCAATGTCTATGTTGTCCAAGCATCAATTGTACTCAATCCCAGAGATGAAGAAAAGAAGAAAAAAGGGGAAAGAAGGAAAAAGAATCCATGGTTCAATTGTGATAAATAGCACAAAAGAAGGTAACAGATTTAAACTCAAATATATTATAATTATACAAAATGTAACAGATGCTTCATTAACATCTGCATTAACATTACATATATTAACTATTACACTAACAGACGTAGTTAAAATACAAATACTGTCAGACTGGATGTTTTAAATCTATATCCAGTTTACAAATGATAGAGCTAAAACATAATGTAATTTATATTTTTCTAATATATTCTATTTCATCAAGATTTTCAAACTTTTAGTGTAGTTATACATGGTATTCTCTTACAGTTTTCAATTGCCTCTATATTTATACCTATATTCCAAATTTTCCATAATTTTCTTAATGAGACTTACCAGAATTGTGCCTATTGTGTTAGTTTTGTTAATAATTAGCTTTTATATTGTTACATTTCTTTAACACCTATACTATTGCAAATAACTCATTTGTTTCTTTTCTGTTATTAATTTCTTCCTCCTGATTTCCTAAGGTTTTACTGTCATTTTCTAAGTTCTTAAATTTAACACTAATTTAGTTTCCATACTCATCTTCCTCCTTCCTTCCCCCATTTTCCCTGGCTCTCTCCCTCTCTTTCTCCTTTCTTCCTTCCTAATACAATTTTGTTAAACTTTTAGTGGTTGCTCTAGGGATTATAATATGTATTTTTCACATATCACAATGTATTTTGAATTACAATTAAGTCACCATGTACAATAGTATAATTCTATTTAAATCTCTGCATTCTCTGTATTCTGGCCATGTATTTCACTTCTACACATGCTACAATTCCTATCATTCATTGACATTATTTTATTTTTAAATAACAAGACTCAATCGTCTTTTGGGGACAATTTTTTTAAATAGTCTTGTATTTTTACCTACACATTTGCCATTTCTAGCGATCCTCCCTCCTGTGCACCTGGGATCATTTGTCTCCAATCTGAAGTTTTCTTTTCTATTTATTGCAGTGCATGCCTTCTAGATACAAATTTTCTCAGCTTTTGTCTTTCACCATCTTTTTGAAATATATTCTCATTGGATATAGAAATCTAGGCTAAACTTTCCTCCCTCCCCAGCATTCTAAAGATGGCATTCTCTTGTCTACTGACTTACATTGTTTCTGATGGAGAGTCAGCTGACACTGTTGTGCATCTGAATGTAATGTGTTTTCTCCCCCTGGCTGTCTAAGATTTTCTCATTGTCCTTGGTTTTCAGCAGTTTGAATGGGATATACATATGTGTGATCATTTCTATACTTATTCACTTAAAGTTCACTGACTTTCTTGAATCTATGGATGGGCTTTCAATCAATTTGGGGAAGACTTGGGTCATTAGTTCTTTGACTATTTCCTCTTCTTGATTCAAATAAATGCAATCAGAAACGACAAGGGGGATATTACCACTGACCCCACTGAAATACAAACAACCATTAGAGAATATTATGAACACCACTATGCAAATAAACTAGAAAATCTTCAAGAAATGGATAAATTTCTGGTCATATACCCTCCCAAGACTGAACCAGGAAGAAATTGAATCCCTGAACAGACCAATAACAAGCTCTGAAACTAAAGCAGTAATAAATAGCCTACCAACCAGAAAAAGCCCAAGACTAGATGAATTCATAGCTGAATTCTACCAGATGTACAAAGAAGAGCTGGTATCATTCCTACTGAAACTATTCCCAAAAATTGAGGAGAAGGGACTCCTCCCTAACCCATTCTATGAGGCCAGCATCATCCTGATGAAAACTTGGCAAAGATTCAAAAAAAAAGAAAACTTTAGGCCAATATCCTTGATCAACAAAATACTGGCAAACTGAATTCAGTAGCAGATCAAAAAGTCTGTCTACCACTGTCAAGTAGGCTTTATCCTTGGAATGCAAGGTTGGCTCAACATATACAAATTAATTAATATGACTAACCACATAAACAGAACTAAAGACAAAAACCACATGATTATCTCAATAGATGCAGAAAAGGCTTTTAATAAAATTCAATACCATACATATCAAACACTCTCAATAAACTAGGTATTGAAGGACCATACCTCAGAATAATAAGAAAGATATTATTATTCTGAGGTATGGTCCTTTAATATCTAATTAAAACCCACAGCCAACATCACACTGATGTTAGCCAACATAGCATTGGAAATCCTGGCAGGGGCAATCAGGCAAAAGAAAGAAATAAAAAGCATCCCAATAGAACAGAGGAAGTCAAACTATCCCTTTTTGCAGATGACATAATCCTACATCTAGAAAACCCCATAGCCTCAGTTTTAAGATACATTTACGATTCTAAGAAGCTTTACTGTAAACAGAAACATAGTAAGTGCTAGTGTGTGAGGCAGTTTAATAAAGTGTGGTCTGAAACCAGACTGCCCACATACCCAGCTCAACCACTTACCACTTACTATAACTTTAAGAAAGGTCCTTAACCACAAAGTGCCTCAGTTTCTTCATCAGTAAAAAAAGGATGAGTGTGTGTGTGTGTGTGTGTTTAGGTTGTAATACAGACTAAGTTAAGCCATGCAAAAATAATTAGAGAGAGACTAAGGGGAATACAGGATAGAAGAAAAGGAAAGGAGATGGGGAAAACTATAAGGTGAAAGACAGTAGATGGGAAGAAAAGAGCAAGATAGAGATAAATACATGCATAACGAACATTTGAAACCACAGACAGTAACATCTCAGGAAAGAAATCTACTAAGATTATGCATTACACAGTAAATTGTGTATTTTTTTAAAATAGCACTATAGCCAATAGTATAGAAATAGGATACTGTTAGATACCAAATAAAAAGGTGCTCACTGCTTTTGTTTCTTTCCTACTTGTTTTTATAAACAGACATAGAGTACAATATTTGGAACTATAAGGAGAAATTCTAATATCTAGAAGAGATATTAACATTACCTGTACAGAAAAATACTTTACTTCATCAAATGTAATTGCAGTGTTCTTCTCACTGTCGTCGGATAGCAAGCGACACATTTTTGTACATTTCACAACTTCATTTACAGAGATGCAAATAAATAAATAATCATAATATTGAACAACAACTGAAAATAGAATACTATTTAGGAAATAAGTTTTGTTGTAATTGAACAATAATACATTATGAAATTAATACATTCAATTATTCAGATCAAAACTTAAGAATCAATCATGTGGCCATAAAAGGTAATTGTAGAGTACATTAAACAATAGAAAAAAAGTCTTCTAAAATAGAATTTTTGCCCATCACTGGTGGACACAATATAAGTAAAAGAAGGTTGATTCTTTCTTACATCCCTTATATTTTTAACCTCACATTTCCAACAAAATTCCTTTGCAAATTTTTCTATATGTTAATTTCAAGGTGACTAAATATATGCAATATATAGTTGAAATTTTTCCTAAGCATAATTATGTAGAAATTCAAAATATTTAAAAATATATCAGAATAACTTATTTTTAATTTGGGGATAAAAAGTGCTCTATTCTCTAATTCACTTGTCTATAGTTCTTTTATACTACATTGGTTTGTATTGTATCTTTCATAGAATGGTATGGAGTAAAACAATTTTGTTTTCATGATTTAAATATTTTCAAAAATCTCTTTATACAGAATTATTTTCCAAAATTCTCTTTACATAAAAAAGAAACATCAAATCTCCATAAGACTGGTTTTATGCCATGATAAATCTAAAAATAAGCACTCAGCTTATTTAAAAGCACCAATATAAAATAAAGCCTTTTAAAAATATTTAAAGGAAGCACATATTACTTACAAATAAGTTAGCATTATCATATGAGAAGATATAATTTTTTTCCTGTAACTTATATGGTGATTTAGGTGGCCAAAAAACTTCTGTTACTCCCACATCAAAAGTGGACTTTATTGCCCCTGCCATTAAATCTGGGCTGGCTCTATGATTACATTAACCAACAACATGTAATGGAACATGACTAGGGTTGGAACTAGTAAGCCAGAAAGGCACACACCTAGGGCACAAAACTTAAGGGGACACCAAAAACTAGTAATCAAGATAAATAATATATTACTGTGATATATTTTTGAATCAAAATTAACACAGGAGGAAAAAAACATGGTGGACTCAGAAAGAGAGAGAGATCCAATCATTTCAGCATTCCAGCCAAGTCTAGTCTTCCATGCATCCCCACTAAAGCAACCAGATATATAAATGGGCCATTTCAGATATTCCAGCCCTTTTGAACTGTCAGACAACTATAGCCAAGCTGTTATATCATCAGGCAGAAGTACCAACTAATGAATACACAGTAGTTGTATTATCAATAAAATGATAATAAAATGGTTACTGTGTTAAGCCACTAAGTTTTGGAATGGTTTATAATACAGCAATGAAACAGTGAGATATAATTTCCATGATTCTTAAATCAGAAGAAAGGATACTCTTAGGTGTAAAATGTCTGCAATTCTTTATATGAATACCCAGGCAGCCAACCTACAACAATCAAAACAAAAACACAAACAATGAATGCATTTAAAGCGTCAACTGTTCTTCCACCTTATACTGAACTCTATTTTTAAAAAGCAAAGCTTCACTTTGTTGGTTTTTGTCATTTGAAATGTTGTTTCTCATTAAAAATATCTAGTTAATAGAAATCATCAGAAAACAGAAACACAGAAGAAAAATGGGCAGGCCACATTCAAAGTAAACCAAAAATAAACAAGAATACAAATCCAAATAATAATTCATTATTAACATAAATCTGATCATCACTCTTCAAATTGTTTTTATTTGATATTAGTTGAGAACTGATAAAATGTAGCATCCTACATGTAAAATTAAGAAATATGCCTTATTTCAGACAAACTTTTATCCAGTATCCTAAGACCATTTTATTCATTCAACAATGATTCATTGGTTATAACTTGCCAGGGGCCACAAAATATTCATTCTCTAGTACAAAGTTTTTCTAAATGTTAAAGAAAATTGTATCATGTGCTTAACTAAAAAATCAAATATGAAATAAATGCAGGATCATTTGAATCCTAATATGAGAATTAGCCAGATATATTTAGCCATCTTTAGTCTTTAAAACCAAGTAAAAATAACAGAAATATTACATTAAACATTGTATATGATAGGAGGTAGCAAAGAGGGACAAGAAAAATTCTTATTTCATACCTAGTTACCACTGTAATCATGTTCAGAAAATAAAGATAACTGTAAATGAATGCCATGATATTTGACAGATCTACATGCATGTAGATTCTTATGTCTTGCTCTGTAGTTTGAAAATAGAGTAACAGATTTTTCTGGTTCTTAGCCTAGATATTGGGTCGTGTGTGTGCGTGAAAGAGAAAGAGTGCTTGCTTTTGTTTCTAGGAGGTTTTTTGGATGTGGGAGGGGCACAGGTCAATTTTCAAACTTTAGCATGATCAACAAATAAATATAATCACTTTAAAAGCTCAGTAAAATTGCTGATTCCCAGTCCCCTCTCTCAGAGATTCTAAGTTAACAGACCTTAGGTGGAGCCTCAAGTTAATGTTTTATAAAAACCATCCCAGGTAATTCTGATGTAACTAGATTTGGGAATTCCTAATATAGAAAATATTATTTCTGTGAATCAGGATGTTTTCTATCATTTCAGTGATTGTTGCAATGTTTTCTGATTCATAAAAATGAAAAATTCATAAATATGTTATCAAAGAGAACCATTTTCTGCATATACTTTTTGATTATCAAATAATAAATAACTTATATAGGTTTTTGAGGGCTACTCATACATACCACATCACCAAATGGTACCAAATTTGGCGTCTCCTGTGTTGTTTCTGGTTCTTCAGTATCAGATCCTTGAAGAGTTTTTCTCAGCATCTACAATGTAGATAAACTAAGATTTAGGAAGAGAAAGAAGAATATAACTAGGTGAAATATTAATTCAACTCAACTACTGTATGAGTCTCTAGTATCAGATCTCCTCGGTAGTGGGGTATTAGTATGATTAAAAAAACTCATCCCTATCCTCAATAAGTTAGCAGAGAAATAAAAATGTACACAAATATAAAATAGAGGGAATCATGAAAGATGAAGAAACTACGCAGTTTTTCAGTTTGTTAAAACATTGAATATTTAGTAGGGTATCTTGAGAAGCTTATAAGGAGAATTCCAGTTGGCCCCAGTATAGGAGATACCTTGAATCTGAATCTCTACTCAAATATATATATATATATATATATATATATATATATATATATGTATGTGTGTGTGTGTATGTGTGTATATATATATATACACACACACACACACACACACACATACACACATATATATACACACACATATATATATGTATACATGCACACACATACACTATGGGGACAGGGCAAGGAAACAGGAATCTTAAGAGACTCTGGAAAAGAATAGAGAGGAGTAGGAAACACAAAGGAAGCATAGACAAAATCATCCTGAGAAAGAGAAAGTTCAACACTGAGCACAAAAATTCTGACCACAGGTCTAGGAGTTGGTAGTTCAGCAATGGCCATGAAGAAAGGACCTGAAAAAGAAGGACCAGAAGTAGTTTGTCATGATGAGCACTGCTTCTGGGGTGAAGGCGTCAGAGAAGAAGACGTATCCCTGCAAACATGGCAGGGAAAAGAAAGAAGGATGTAAGGGGGAAAATTAAGCATACCAGAAAAACAGAAGAAGAGAACAACAGGTTATGGCTCTCCTCTCCCCTTACCTCCCATCAATTACAACTTCATCCATTTAAAGAAATTGTACTTCAATACACTGAAAGAAGAGGGTACACATAAACCATGACCAAGAAATGACTACCAATAAGGAAAATCAGACCAACTCCTTTAAAAGCTATTACAAGGAGAAAATGGGGAGAAATCTTCAGATGACAAAAATTCTTCCTCCAAAATAACAGAAAAACAGAAGTGAAAAACATTAGATTTCAAACTGAATTAAGTATCTTCAAACAAGCATTTGGAGATTTTTTAAGCCTACAATCAATAATTCATTCATTTATTCAACAATTAAAACAGAAGCTGACCAAAGAGAAGAAAGAAAAAATGAAATAAGTGTTGATCAACTCAGGAAAGAATTTTTTTTATAAAGACACACCATCCCAGAAATAAATACTAAATTACGGCCCAATGTAGCATCGATTCAAATAAAAGCTTTATAAGGGGCATTGAAGAAGACTAGAGAAGCCAGTGAAGAAAATGATAATGAGATAGAGAAAGAATAAAGGGTCAGAGAAAAATGGGTGAATTAGAAGGCAGGAAAATGAAAAATCCTCAAAGAAGAAAAACAAAACAATGAAGGAGAAATTAATGTTTAAAGTTATAATCCAAGAAAAATTTAAGGAATAAGAGAAAAATCAGTATGTGGATAGGACTCACTATGTGTCTAGAAAAACTGGCTCATAATGATCAACTCCAAGATATGTCCTAATAAAATTATTAGGCTTTATAATACACCTTTCCTACAGAAAAATGACCAAATTCTCCATAAAGATAAAAAAGAATACTAGCATCATATTTCTCAAGAGCAACATGCAAAACAATGCAACTGTAGAGCTGTATTTTTATAAAGTTCAAGGCAAGAAAAGTCAAGCTAAGGATTTTTATCCAACCAAGTCTATTTTTATCCAACAAAGTAACAACATTCAAGAATCAAGGCTATTTTAAAGATACATGAAACAGGCATTCTAATAACACTTTACTCTTGAGCCCCTCCCAAGAAATCTACTAAAAGATGAGCTTCAACCAAACCAAAAGATAGTGGGGAAAACTTCAGCATTTAAGACTTACGGAGAAGACAGGCACAGTGGCTCACGCCAGTAATCCCAACACTTTGGGAGGCCAAGGTGGGTATACCACTTGAGGTCAGAAGTTCGAGACCAGCTTGGCCAACATGGCAAAATCCCATCTCTTCTAAAAATATAAAAATTAGCTGGGCATGGTACATCTGTAATCCCAGCTACTTGAGAGACTGAGGCAGGAGAATTGCTTGAACCTGAAAAGTGGAGATTGTAGTGAGCCAAGATCACACCACTGCACTCCAGCCTGGGCAATGGAGTAAGACACTGTCTAAAAAAAAAAAATACTTAGGGAGAGAAGTTAATATATTTAATTGCAGAGTTAAGACTAAAGTAAGGGAGAAGATATGGGTGTGTGATGGTTAATATTGAGTGTCAACTTGATTGGATCGAAGGATGCAAAGTATTGCTCCTGGGTATGTTCCTGAGGGTGTTGTCAAAGGAGATTGACATTTAAGTCAGTGGGCTGGGAGAGACAGACCTACCCTCAATCTGAGTGGATACCATTTAATTAGCTGCCAGTAGGGCTAGGATAAAAGTAGGCAGAAGAATGTGGAAAGAATAGGCTGGCTAAGTCTCCTGGCCTCCATCTTTCTCCCAGGCTGATGCTTCCTGCCCTTGAACATTGGACTCCAAGTTCCTTAGCTTCTGGACTCTTGGACCTACACCAGTGGTTTGCCAGGAGCTCTCGAGTCTTCAGCCACAGACTGAAGGCTGTACTACTTTTGAGGTTTTGGGACAGACTGGCTTCCTTGCTCCTCTGCTTGCAGATGGCCTATTGTGAGACTTCGCCTTGTGATCGTGTGAGTCAGTACTCCTTAATAAACTCCCTTTCACGTATACATCTATCCTATCAGTCCTGTCCTTCTTGAGAACCCTGACTAATGCAGGGTGGAAAGAGTATGCAAATATTACATTTCTTTTTGATGAAGAAGAAAGAATGCAACTTTTGAAAAATGGAAGAAGGAAGAGAAAAAGGGAAAACTATTTAATAGAATAGATTACAGCTTGATATGTATAGTAGTAGGTAAAGGATTCCAATTAAAATTGGCAAACACAAGACTAAAAGATTAAGAAAAATGAGAACTAGAAAAGGTATTAATACAAAAGGCACAAGAAAAGGTATAAATACAAAGATGACCACTGGAACAAAAATACAAACTTTGCTAAACACCAAAATAAGTTTTTAAGGAGCAAAAAAGATAAACAAGCAATGAAAAAGACACAGTTTAAGTATAACAGAATACATTGAGACCAAACATATTAGTCACATCAATAAATATAAACATAACACATCTATTACAGGAAAAATATGCTAAAATCATCTCAATAAAGCAAAACCCAAACCTATGCTTGATACATAGGGTGACTAACTATCCCAGTTTGCCCAAGATAGAGGGATTTCCTGGGACTCTGGACTTTCAAAACAGGCCCAGACAAACCAGGTTGGTTGATCACTCTATTAAATACAAGACAAGAAATGAGACAGTGATTCAGAAAGGCTAACATCAGGGGATAGGTAAATATATACTAAGTAAAGAGAAAACAGTTGAAAAGCAGACAACTGGACTCTGATGGTGGAGTAGAATTCAGGTCAAAGGCCACTGCAAGAGACAAATGAAAACACTTTTTAATCCTAAGAGACATATTCTGCAATAAAGATGTAAGAGCTATAACTTTACCCTTAGGATATACCTCCAGCAAATGAAAATATAAATCACAAAATTTTTCATTGTAGTATTATTTGCAATTGCAAAATATTGCAAACCTCCTTCTGAAAGGCCCAAAATAGAAGACTTGTTGAAAAAAACTATAGTATATCCTTACTATATAGAGTTGCATATATAGAGTATATGCAACCATAAAAATAAAATAATGAGGAAGATTACTATGAAATAATAGTGATTTATAGGATATATCGATAAATGGAAAAAGCAAAGAGCAATATTTTGCCAGAAGGCAGAAGAGATAATAAAGATTACATGTATCTGAAAAATGTGGGAAGAATAGACCAGAAACTGGTTGCCGAAAGAGATGGAGTTGGCAGGTGGCGAGGGGGCAGTGTAGAGAAGAGGGTGAAAGATGGAGTGACAGTTCCTTGACTGTATCTTTTATACAGTATTAACTTTTGAAAGTATACTAATGTTCTATATACAAAAAATAAAATTAAATCAACAAGGGTGGGGAAAACTCTGAAACTGAATATAAATAGGAATAAATTAGCTCAAGTGGATTTCATGTGAATAACAACACCAAGACCACATTGAAGGAAAAAAATAAAAGAATGCAAAACTTTTTAACTCTTCTTAGTAAATTTGATTCTTATAGTATATGGATATAGAAATTCTGAAACTATCTTATATATATTGTAGGACTGAGCAATGTATGAATGTACTGATGTTACTGGGAGCCAGGGTTTGTACTTCGGAAAAGGGAAATACAAATGCTAAAAAGAGGAAGACAGGCTGGGCACAGTGGCTCATTCCTGTAATCCCTGCACTTTGAGAGGCCAAGGCGAGAGGATTGCTGGAGCCCAGGAGATTGAGACCAGCGTGGGCAACATAGCAAGACCCCATCTCTACGAAATAATTTTTTTTTTAATTAGCCAGGAGTGGTGGCTCATTCCTGTAGTCCCAGCTACTCAGGAGGCAGAGGTGGGAGGATTGCTTGCACCCAGGAGGTTGAGGCTCAGTGAGCTGTGATCATGCCACATACTACTGCACTGCAGCTTGGTGACAGAAGGAGATCCTGTCTTTAAAAAAAAAAAAAAAAAAAAAAAAGAGTAAGGCAAGAAAGAGCCCTGTAGAATTGATTGGACTGAAGTCATGAGTCCACACAAGTCTCTCTGCTGAAAAGTCCTAGAAGCAATAACACCTCAGTAGCAATAAGCACACTTAGCACCCCATATGTTAGGTTTCTAAATACCATTATCCATTAAAAGAAATTTAATAAATTCAAGGCTGGAAAAGGGAATGTATAAATGAGGAGAGAACACCTTTTGTGGCCAGAAAGAAAGGATGTGTTCAAGATAATGTCCAAAAGCCATAGAAGCCACCAAAAAATGTGGCCTGCTGGCAAATTCTGGGACACTGCAAATATCAAAATAACTAAGGAAAATAATGTATTATAACCTACTGAACCCACAAATATATACTAATAATGGGCAAAAAAAAAAGAATAAAGAACACTTCCTTTTAATAGATTGCCAGCTGGGAAAAGTGAAAGGAGTGGCAAGTTGAAAATGTACCATTTTGCACCATCATAGTAAGATGTTTTGAGAACAATCACCAATACAACCAAATCTAGGGGGATGAGTTTTATGGGGATAAAAGTATTTACACTGTCTTGAATCTCTCTACAGACTGCTTATTAGATGTAAGGGGACAATAGTAGCTTATACATCTTGGATGGCTAATCAAAATTATCATCATGTGCCTGGTGCAGTGGCTCAAGTCTGTAATTCCAGCACTTTGGGAGGCCAAGGCAGGAGGATAACCTGAGGCCAGGAGTTTGAGATCAGCCTAGGCAACATAGTGAAACCTCACCTCCACACAAAATTTTTAGAACTTAGCCAGACATAGCGGCATGTGCCTGTAATTCCAGCTACTCAGGAGGCTGAGGCAGGAAGGTCACTTGTGCCCAGGAGATCAAGGCTGCAGTGAGCTATGACAGTGCCACTGCACTTTAACTTGGGTGACAGAACGAGACCCTGCTCAAATAAATAAATAAATAAATAACATCATCAATATAACCTCACATGAAAAGTCTTTACGGTAAATGGCAAAGTTCTATTTCTTGGTCGAGTGGTGATTACAAAAGGATTTTCCTTATATTTCAATGAAAAAAATTTAGTTTCTATGATTTTCTCTATGTGTTTTATTTTATCATATAAAGTTAAAATAATAATAAATGTTAACATGAGAAAAATCAGGGAAATGTGAATACTAGATTGGGTAATATTAACGAATTATTCCTAAATTAGGGTAGTTATGGCAATATTATGGTTATGCTTTTTAGAAAAACAACCATTATAATTTAGAGATATACACTAAAAGATTTATGCATGAAATAATATCTGAGTTTGCTTGAAAATAATCTGAGATGGGAGGGGTAGGGATACAGGTAAAACATGATTAATCATAAATTGATAATTGTTGAATTAATAAGTGGGCATTTATATTCATTGAGCCATTCTATTTGTATACATTTTTAACTCTTCCATAATAAAACCTTAGAATAGGTCAGATATACACATCTCATCACAAAATTAAATGGCTGAATGAAAATAAACATCAAAGTCCTTCATGATCCGTCATCTGCTTACCCCTAACTCTGTATACTGACATTCCTCTTCCCACGTGTCCTTTGTTTCAGCCACCCTGAATCAAGAAGAGTTTGCTAAATGCTGTTTTTATGCCTTTCCACCTTCTAAGATTAGGTCAGGTTCCCTGGGAAGCAGACTTTGAGATGAAGATTTTAATGCAGGAAGTTCATTAGGGAGAGCTCTAGGGATCACTTCTTACGGAGGAGTGAAGAAGCAGAACTGGGCAGAGGGAGAAGTTCAAGAGCAATGCAATCTCAAGAAAGACCTCAGCCAATCCTACAGGAAGCTCTGGAGCTCAGATAGCCCCTCAAAGCTGCCACAAATTGAAGAGTCTGGTTCTTTGAATATAGCCTGTCTTACAGAAAAGAGTGTGATCTCAAGGAACATAGCTCTCTTTAAACAAGGACGAGTCCTGAAGAAAGACTTAATCTGAGAGCTATCAGCTGCCAGCACTCCCAATATTTAGGGGAATGAGTACTTCGGTCCAGGAAGACAGGGTCACAGGAGATCTGGGTGGTACCCTCTGCCATCCACTACATAGCGCCCCTTCAGTCACTCGTATCCATTTGTTGCACATAATAAATTCTGGGAGCAACTCCTCCAGGACTTTTTTCCCCTGGGAAAACTTAAAAGAGGAAGGTTAATAGAATGAACTATTAACCTTCTGTTAATAGTTAATAGAATGGACTATTATCCTCCTTTGTTGCACAGGTCACTTGGTTTAATGTGATTTCATGAAGGATCCTGTGTAAATGGAACAAATGCTCTTATCCTCTGCTGCTGCATCTGGCTTCATAGCCATTACTAATGTTCTTTATCCCCTTCCTCCTCCATCCATGCTACATTCCCCTCACCCTCTGCTAGCAGTTCTGCTAGTCTAATGGTTTACCAGGTGAAGAGACACAGACTCTCATCCTTAAGGAGTCTGAGCTCCCGGTTACCTTGGTCAAGCATGATTCCTACACTTGTCCATTTGGTCAAGCATGATTCCTACACTTGTCCATTTACTACCAAAAGTGGGCAAGGGACTGGGCACAGCGGCTCACGCCTGTAATCCCAGCATTTTGGGAGGCCAAAGTGGGTGGAACACATGAGGTCAGAAGCTCAAGACCAGCCTGGCCAACATGGTGAAAATACAAAAATCAGCCAGCCATGGTGGCATGCGCCCGTTGTCCCAGCTACTCAGGAGGCTGAGGCAGGAGAATCACTTGAACCAGGGAGGTGGAGGTTGCAGTTAGTCAAGATCATGCCACTACACTCCAGCCTGGGTGACAAGAGTGAGACTTCATCTCAAAAAAAAAAAAAAGAAAAGAAAAGAAAAGAAAAAAGTGGGCAAGGGAATTCCAAGAGCTTCCCAGTGGATCACCTGATAGCTCTCTCCTCCTGAAAATCAGAATGATGACTCCTGTCTTTGTCTGCTTTTTTCCTGGCAAAAGATGCCCAAAGTGACCTACAAGAAGCTATCACCTGAAGTTTTATTTATTTTTTTTCCAAGAGTTTTGCTGAGTTCCGGGACAAGAGCATTTTCCTCCTGTAAACCAGGACTTTGAAGCTAGAAGCTAATCAGAAGTAAGAGTTGCAAGAACCAGAAACACAAATTCCCCAAAAGTGGGTTCCTGAGAATGATGATAAGCAGGACCACTTCTACATTTTTTTTTTTTTTTTTTTTTTGAGATGGAGTCTGGCTCTGTCACCCAGGCTGGAGTGTAGAGGCGCCATCTGAGCTCACTGCAGTCTCTGCCCTCTCCCACCTCCTGCCTCCAGGGTTCAAGCAATTCTCGTGCCTCAGCCTCCCGAATAGCTGGGAATACAGGCACCCACCACCAGGCCCAGTTAACTTTATCTTTTTTTTGTGGGGGGGGGGTTGCCTTTTCATCTTGAATTGCCTGGAAAAGTGGAACACACAAATTACCTAGTCTTTACATTTAATGAAAGGAGTGATTATAAAAATTTCGGAGGGCAATTTTTTTTTATTGTACTTTAAGTTCCGGGGTACATGTGCACATCTTGCAGGATTGTTGCATATATACACACATGCCATAGTGGTTTGCTGTCTCCATCCCTCTGTCAACTACATCAGGCATTTCTCCCAATGTTACCCCTCCTCAACAACCCCATGCTCCACTGTCCCTCCCCTAGCCTCCCACCACACAACAGACCCCAGTGTGTGATGTTACCCCCGTGCCCATGTGTTATCATTGTTCAACATATGCCTATGAGTGGAACATGCAGTGTTTGATTTTCTGTTCTTGTGTCAGTTTTCTGAGAAAGATGGTTGCCAGATTCATCCATATCCCTATAAAGGACATGAATTCATTGATTTTTATGGCTGCATAGTATTCCATGGTGTATATGTGCCATATTTTCTTTGTCCAGTCTATCATTGATGGGCATTTGGGTTGGTTCCAGGTCTTTGCTATTGTAAACAGTGCCACAATGAACATACATGTGCATGTGTCTTTATAATAGAATGATTTATAACCATTTGGGTATATACCCAGTAATGGGATTGCTGGGTCAAATGGAATTTCTATTTCTAGATCCTTGAGGAATCACCACACTGTCTTCCACAATGGTTGAACTAATTTACACTCCCACCAACAGTGTAAAAGTGTTCCTATTTCTCCACATCCTCAACAGCATCTGTTGTCTCCAGATTTTTTAATGATCACCATTCTAACTGGTGTGAGGTGGTATCTCAATGTGGTTTTGATTTGCATTTCTCTAATGACCAGTGATGATGAGCATTTTTTCATGTTTGTTGGCCTCATAAATGTCTTCTTTTGAAAAGTGTCTGTTCACGTCTTTTGCCCACTTTTGAATGGGTTTGTTTGTTTTTTCTTGTAAATCTGATATAGTTCTTTGCAGATTCTGGATATTAGCCCTTTGTCAGACAGGTAGATTGCAAAATTTTTTTCACATCTTGTTGGTTGCCAGTTCACTCTGATGATTGTTTCTTTTGCTGTGCAGAAACTCAAGTTTAATTAGATACTACTTGTCTGTTTTGGCTTCTGTTGCCATTGCTTTTGGTGTTTTAGTCATGAAGTCCTTGCCTACACCTATGTCCTGAATGGTTTTGCCTAGTTTTTCTTCTAGGGTTTTTATGGTATCAGGTCTTATGTTTAAATCTTTAATCCATCTGGAGTTAATTTTAGTGTAAGGTGTAAGGAAGGGGTTCAGTTTCAGCTTTCTGCACATGGCTAGCTAGTTTTCCCAACACCATTTATTAAACAGGGATTCCTTTCCCCATTGCTTGTTTTTGTCAGATTTGTCAAAGATCACATGGTTGTAGATGTATGGTGCTACTTCTGAGGCCTCTGTTCTGTTCCATTGGTCTATATTTCTGTTTTGATACCAGTAGCATGCTGTTTTGATTACTGTAGCCTTATAGTATAGTTTAAAGTCAGGTAGCATGATGCCTTTTTTTTTTTTTTTCCCTTATGGTTGTCTTGGCCATGTGGGCTCTCTTTTGGTTCCATATGAACTTTAAGGTGTTTTTTTCCAGTTCTGTGAAGGTCAATGGTAGCTTGATGGGGATAGCATTGAATCTGTAAATTACTTTAGGCAGTATGGACATTTTCACCATATTGATTCTTCCTAACCATAAGCATGGAATGTTTTTCAATCTGTTTGTGTCCACTCTTATTTCCTTGAGCAGTGGTTTGTAGTTCTCCTTGAAAAGGTCCTTCACATCCTTTGTTGCTTGTATTCCTAGGTATTTTATTCTCTTTGTAGCAATTGTGAATGGGAGTTTGCTCATAATTTGGATCTCTTTAAGTCTGTTATTGGTGTATAGGAATGCTTGTGATTTCTGCACATTGATTTTGCATCCTGAGACTTTGCTAAAGTTGCTTATCAGCTTAAGGAGATTTTGGGCTGAGATGCTGGGATCTTCTAAATATACAATCATGTCATCTGCAAATAGAGATAATTTGACTTCCTCTTTTCCTAATTGAATACCTTTATTTCTTTTTCATGCCTGATTGCTCTGGCTAGAACTTCCAATACTATTTGAATAGGAGTAGTGAGAGAGGACAGCCTTGTCTAGTGCCAGATTTCAAAGGGAATGCTTCCAGGTTTTGCCTGTTCAGTATGATATTGGCTGTGGGTTTGTTGTAAATAACTTTTATTATTTTGAGATACATTCCATTGATACCTAGTTTATTGAGAGTTTTTAGCATAAAGCGCTGTTGAATTTTTTCGAAGGCCTTCTCTGCATCTATTGAGATGATCATGTGGTTTTTATCTTTGATTCTGTTTATGTGATGGATTACGTTTCTAGATTTTCGTATGTGGACCAGCCTTGAATCCCCAGGATGAAGCCTACTTGATCATGATGGATAAGCTTTTTGATGTGCTGTTGCAATTGGTTTGCCAGTATTATTGAAGATTTTTGCATCGATGTTCATCAATTGCCATGAAGTTTTCTTTTTTTGTTGTGTCTCTGCCAGGTTTTGGTATCAGGATGATGTTAGTCTCATAAAATGAGTTAGGGAGGATTCCCTCTTTTTGTATTGTTTGGAATAGTTTCAGAAGGAATGGTACCAGCTCCTCTTTGTACGTCAGGTAGATTTTGGCTGTAAACCCATCTGGGCCTGGACTTTTTTTGGTTAGTAGGTTATTAATTGCTGCCTCAACTTCTGATATTGTATTGGTCTACTCAGGGATTCAACTTCTTCCTGGTTTAGTCTTGGGAGGGTGTAAATGTTCAGGAATTTATCCATTTCTTCCAGGCTTACTAATTTATATGCATAGAGTTGTTTGCAGTAATCTCTGATGGTAGTTTATATTTCTGTGGAATCAGTGGTGATATCTCCTTTATTGTTTTTTATTGCATCTATTTGATTCTTCTCTCTTTTCTTTTTTATTAATCTGGCTAGTGGTCTATTTTGTTGATCTTTTCAAAAAACCAGCTCCTGGATTTATTGATTTTTTAAAGGATTTTTTTGTGTGTCTCTATCTTCTTCAGTTCTGCTCTGATCTTAGTTATTTCTTGTCTTCTGCTAGCTTTTAAATTTTTTTGATCTTGCTATTCTAGCTCTTTCAATTTTGATGATAGGATGTCGATTTTAGATCTTTCCTTGCTTCTCATGTGGGCATTTATTGCTATAAATTTTTCTGTAGACACTGCTTTAAATGTGTCCCAGAGACTCTGGTATGTTATGTACTTGTTCTCATTGGTTTTGAAGAACATCTTTATTTCTGCCTTCATTTCATTGTTTATCCAGTCATCATTCAGGAGGAAGTTGTTCAGTTTCCATATAGTTGTGTCGTTTTGGGTGAGTTTTCTTAGTCCTGAGTTCTAATTTGATTATACTGTGGTCTGAGAGACTGTTAGGGTTTCTGTTCTTTAGTATTTGCTGAGGAGTGATTTACTTCCAGTTATGTGGTCAGTTTTAGAGTAAGCATAATGTGGTGCTGAGAAGAATGTATATTCTGTGGATTTGCGGTGGAGAGTTCTGTAGATGTCTATTAGGTCCTCTTGGTCCAGATCTGCGTTCAAGTCCTGGATATCCTTGTTAATTTTCTGTCTCATTGATCTGTCTAATATTGACAGTGGAGTGTTAAAGTTTCCCACTAATATTGTGTGGGAGTCTATGTCTCTTTGTAGGTTGTTAAGAACTTGCTTTATGTGTCTGGGTGCTCCTGTATTGGGTGCATATATATTTAGGATAGTTAGCTCTTTTTGTTGCATTGATCCTTTTACCATTATGTAATGCCCTTCTTTGTCTCTTTTGAAAAATATGAAACACTTCACGAATTTGCATGTCATCCTTGTGCAAGGGCCTTGCTAATCTTCTCTGTATCGTTCCAATTTTAATATATGTGCTGCCAAGGTGAGCACTCATTTTTTTTTAAGTAGAGACAGGGTTTTGCCATATTGGCCAGGCTGGTTTCAAACTCCTGACTTCAAGTGATCCACCCACCTCGGCCTCCCAAAGTGCTGGGATTACAGGCATGAACCACCGTGCCCAGGCAGGACCATTCCTACTTCTAGCCCTTTATTCTCAGAACCATGCATTATGTCTACTGGAAACACATCATCATATAAAGGCCATTGATTCATGGTATATACTGTAGCCTAGAGGATTACATCCCATCCATGTGAGGTATCACTTCCAAGCTGCCACTTCAGCTGTGCTTTCAACAGGTCATTCATTGATCTGTTGCTCTATCATACTATCAGCTTTGAGTGCTGCTATAAGTAAGAGATCCAGTGCATGTTCACAAGACCACTGCCACACCTCCTCTGATGTACACGTCACTTGGTCTAATGTGATTTTATGAAGGATCCTGTGTAAATGGAACGAATCCTCTTAAACTTTAAGATAGTAGTGCTGGTTACAGTCTGCAAGCAGGAGACAGATATTTATACCCAGAATGTTTATTGATTCCAACGAAGATAAATTAGTTTTACTTCATTGTAGGCAACTTGTTGCCAACTGGCTTATTGGTCTCCTCAAGAGAAAATGTCACAGTGGAAGCTCAACACTGGTCTTTGTTGCTGGCAGGCTGGGCATGCAGCAGCATCAAGAGCTAGTTCAGCATTGGTGAGTGCTGTTTTAGGTATATCCACATGCGCCTTCCCCAGATCTCCTTGTTCCCAATCTCTCAGTATTTTTCCTTCCAAGCCGTGACTAGCTGGCCACTGCCTGTGAGTCTGCATATTCTAATATCAGACCACTTCTCTTCCCACACAAAATGATTACTAGTTGTACCATCTGAAATTCTGCCCTTTGGGTGGATTTCTCCTTACTGCTATCTTCCTAACCCTGAGTAAGACTGTAGTGAAGCTACAATTCATTTTCAGCTGGCATCCACATACCAAGCTGAGCCATCCATGAACCAAGGTCAGTCTCTTTCCTCCTCCAACAGTTAAACACCTCGTGTGGGCATAGGTATGAGCTGAGACAGAGGTACTGGTGCAACAGTGATGGATGACATGGAGTTGGGTTTAACAAACCAACTCATGATGAGAAGTTCTGGCTTCATGGTCACTTGATGTCCCATGGTCAGGTGCTTTATCTCTACTAAGGCCTGGTGACAGGCAGTGTTTTTAAAGGTAATTTTCTGCTACAGATGGTATGGCCTTGCTCCAGAAGCCTAAGGATTTACATTGTAAATATCTTATTTGCAATAAACTCCAGATCGTATTGTTTCCCACCACCGATACCTTTAATATCATAGTCTGATGGATCACCTGTCCCAAGCAACTGGGCCATTTGGACAGTAGCCTAGACCTACTGCAATGCCCTTTCTGTTCTGGGCCCTATTCAAATTTGGTAGCCTTTTAAATTGCCTTTTTCTAGTGTATCATTTTGATTCCCTTCTGATTTCTTTTTGTGTACATTTTTTAGTTACTTTCTTAGTGATTACCATGAAGATTACAATTAACATCCTAAATTTGTACTACTCTAGTTTGAGTTCATACCAACTAAGCTTCAACAGAATAAATTTTTAAAACTCTACAGCTATATAGCTTAATCCTCCCCTTTTTCTGTTGCTGTTTTTGTTGTTTTATTTTTCTTTGAGACAGAGTCTCACTCTGTCACCCAGGCTGGAGTGCTATGGTGCAATCTCAACTCTGCAATCTCCACCTCCTGGGTTCAAGAGATTTTCCTGCCCCAGCCTCCCGAGAGCTGGGGTTACAGGTGTGCACTACCACGCCCAGCTAATTATTTGTATTTTTAGTAGAGATGGGGTTTCACCATGTTGGCCAGGCTGGTATTGAACTCCTGGCCTCAAGTGATCCCCCTGCCTTGGCCTCCCAAAGTGCTGGGATTACAGGCATGAGCCACTGTACCTGGCCCTCCTCTTTTGTTGCAATCACAAATTACATCTTTTAAAAATTGTGTGCCATTAACACACATTTATAATTACTGTTTTGTGTATTTGTCTTTTAAATCACATAGCAAATAAGAGGAGTTACAAACCCAAAATACAATGATACTGGCTTTCATATCTACCTTTGATGTTAACTTCATTGGAGTTTTTTATTTCTTTGTATGGCTTCAAGTTATTGTCTAGTGTCCTTTTATTTCAACTTGAAGGACTCCCTTTAGCATTTCTTGTAGGGCATGTCCACTAATGGTAAATTCACTCAGTTTTTTTGTTTTGTCTTTTTTTAAAAATCAGAGATATCTTAATTTCTCCTTCATTTTTGAATCATAGTATTTTTGGTTATAGAATTCCTGGTTAATAGCACTTCTTTTAGCCCTTTAAGAATGTCATCCCTATCTTCTGGAATCCATGGGTTTTTTAATGAGAAATATGCTTTTAATCTTATTGAGGATAACTTGTAGATGACAAATTGCTTCTCTCTTGCTGCTTTCAGGATTGTTTCTTTATCCTGGGCTTTTGACAACTGATTATAATGTGTCTCAGTACAGAGCTCTCTGCATTTGTCCTTCTTGGAGTTTGTTGAGATTCTTCAATGGGTAGATTCCTATATTTTATCAAATTTGGGAAGTTTTCAGCCATTGCTTCAAACATTATTTTGTTATTTCTCTCTCTTCTCCCCTTCTGGTATTCACATTAAGGATACATCACTACGCTTAATGGTGTCCCACAGGTCTCTTAGGCTCTGTTCATTTTTCCTCTTTCTTTTTTCTTTATGCTGCCCAGATTGGATCATTTCAAATGTCCTATCTTCAAGGCACAGATTCTTTCTTCTGCCTGCTTAAACCTATTAACTCTTAGTGGGTTTTTTTATTTTAGCTATTGTACTTTTCAGGTCCAGAATTTTAGTTTTTATCATTTCCATTTATTTATTGATATCCTCTATTTGTTTTTACTTCATTCTCCTGGTTTCCTTTAGCTCTTTGAGCATATTAAATATACTTGATTTAAAGTCTTTGTCTAAAAATTCTAATATCTGTGCACTTCCTCAGAGACAGTTTATGTTCACTTTTTTTCTGTGAAGAGGCCATACTTTCTTATTTCATTGCATGCTTTTTTTGTTGGAAATTAGAGATTTTAAATACTATAAGTTGGTAACCCTGGAAATTAGATTCTTCCTCCTCTCAGGATAGTTTTGTTTGCTCACTTGCTGTGAACGGCAGCTGTTTAGTGACTTCTAAACTACTTATGTAAAGTCCATATTCTTTTTCATGTGTGGTCTCTAAAGTCTCTGTTCCTTTAACAGATATTTCCTTTACCTCCAGAAGACATACATGAGAGAGAGAGAAAGAGAGAGAGAGAGAGAGAGAGAGAGAAGATAGGGAGAGAGAGGAAAAAAAGAAATAAAAAAGAAAAACTCTCTCAGTTCCATCTTTGAAAATTAGCTGTCTGTGTTAGGACACTCCTCCAATGTTTAGCCAGGTAATTTACATCTCTGTAAATCTCTGATCATTTTCATTTATCATTCATTTTCTCCTTGTACTAAGCCTATAGAGCAGCCACAGATGAAAGCTTAGAGTCTTCTCAAGTCTCTCCCAAGTGTACATCCTGTCTTCGACATGCATGTGGTTTTCTTAATTCCCCTATACACACAGGCACTTTTGAATGTCCTAATTTCTCAGAGAAACTCTCTCCCTAGAGTGTCTTGGTACTCTATTGTATCTCAGTTCTAATCTTTTGCCCCAGATGGCCATGGGTTAGCTGGTTGTCTTACAAAATTTTAGAATAATGCCTGTTACTTTTCCTTCTTCAATGAGCTCCAAGTTAGGTGAAACAAAAGCCAGTAACTTATGTCAGTCTTTAAGGTAGGCACCAGACAGGTTAGAACAGACAAACACTCTTCTTTGAGAATAAGGTCTGCTCTGCTCCCTCCAGAAGCAAGGACTAGGGTCCCACACTGGGAATATGGACTGGCACTTTCAAGACTGCTGCTAAGTCAAGGAAGAGGGTGGGATGAGTGCAAGGAAAACATCACAGATGCTTTCCTACTGATTTTAAGTTATCTTTTTCTTGCTTCAGCATTCACTTGGTTGTAGTAAATATTTGCCTATTTTCCAGAGCTCTAAAAAGAGAACTTGGAGCTATCTATTCTATCATTTTGCTAACATCCCTCCATCTGGCAGCCTTTGGTGTCACACAGTATAGGGGTAAAGGAAGTATGTGTCTCTTACCTCTAGAACTTGAAGAGGCCTACCATAGTTGTGCTTCCTTCTTGACTGTGGGATGTGCAAAATGCAATAATTTGTCATTTACTTTGTACGGGATGCCCTAGCATGTCCTAGGCCACTGGACTATTAAAAATTTTATTGATATGTCAAAGTCTTAAATCTCCATAGGGTTTATCTGCCATTCTCTGGAGTGGCCTTTAATGTACTTTCCACTCCCTGCTCATCTAGTCCAATGAACATAAATAAACTGGACCAATATGATGTTCTGCAGACCTCCAGATAGTCCAAGTCCCTACAGACCATATTATAAGAGAGAGTAGGATAATTAATGGAGCCCACATCATAGCCATAAATGTATACTGCTAGCCATTCCAACTAAATGTGAACTGTTTGTGGTCCCCCTTTCTTAAAACAATAGATTCAATGGCCATGTTAAAAAGTACCTGAGTTCATGCTGATATAGTTTAGCTAAGATATCGCATTTGGCAAAGAAGCTTCAACTGGGGTTACTACTTGATTGAATTTCTAATTGTCCGCTGTCATCCTCCAGGATCCATCAGACTTTTGCAAAGGCCAGACAGATTTATTAAATGGGAGATGGAATGAAAGTTATCACCCTTGCATACTTTAGGTCTTTAGAAGTGAAATTATCTCTGCTATTCCTTCTTGGATGTGACATTGTTTTTGAATTACTATATGGCCAAGGTAGAAGAGTAGGGAAATTTCAGAGACTTCTATTTTGCCTTTCACAGTATGATGGCTCTTACAGATTAAAAAATCAATGTAAAAAATTTTGCCAGTTGTCAAGTATATCCATTGTAATCATACATTTAGGGAATGAGGAAATGATCACTACATGGGAGTATGGATCCACTCTGAGCCAGACCTAGGCCAGAACTCCATTTATTAGTTGGCCTCATAAACCTATACTCTAAGAGAAGGGACATTATGCTTTGGGTTCCTGGATAGTAATGTCAACTAGATCCTGTATCCCACAATCCTCAAAATATTTGGGTATTCTCATTTCCCTGGTGGACAATTATCAAGTAAATGGCTGAGTTCCTTTGGTGAAGGAATAAGGATATCATTAATTTTACATTTGCCATGGTGGTATAGGGTCCTCCCTAAGCATCTGGCCTCTCCCTGAAATAATAGGTTCCAGGTATGAAAACTAACATTCAGAAACTAGCTAAGGTATTGTGACTTTTTATTCAGGCAGCTGTCTTCGGTTTCGTAAGCATCCATTATTGATTTTGTTTTGTTGTATAAATTAAGCAAATACTCCTGCTGATTGCTCATTCTTGTCCCTAAGAATATGTGCTCTATAAATTACCCCATACCTGCCTGCTGATATGCTGCCTGGCTGCCACTGACCTTACCACATATTACAATAATTATACCTTCCCAAGCCCTGTGATTTCAAGATTCTATCATCCTTATTGATACTGGGGAGTTCAGCTCTGCTTCTCAGTGATGCTGGTGCCCTTTTCACCAGTACGTTTCTTATTGATTTGGTAAACTTAGAATCCACCAAATCCTCCAGGACATATAGTCATACAGTGGCTTTTCTAGCCATACACAGTATTTCCACTCTAGTATGCCCATTTCTGAGTCTTTGATTCATGCTTTCACCATCTGACAAAGTCGCTCATGTGTTTACACTTAAAATCATTTTCTCCAAACTTCCAAAAGCTGTCCTAGCACTATTGTAGCTCTGCTTCCCAGGGTCCTCCCCAGGTGTGAAATCCTGCAACACAGGAAAATGCTTCCATACCAGTAAGCTCTATCTTGTTTGAAATTTTGTGTTCTACTTTCTGTTCACAATTCAACACCCTCAGGATCTAGCCCCACACATATTATCCTGATTCCTGACAGTAGATATTGATAGGTTCTACATCTTCTTTGGGATATAGTGCCTTTCTTCTTTTAGCTGACCCAGCACTTCCCCAGATGGAATACATTGTGATTTAACCTTAGTTATTGATCTGGTAGCCAAAGGGGAAGGTGGGGGTGGATCCTGAAGGGAATAGGGGAAAATCCATGTTATCTTGAAATTCAGAAGACTCTGCATCATCAGGCAAGGAGAAAGGACTAGCCTTTAACACAGAGGAATGTTACTGGAATACTTCTATATTCCCAGAGGGTTGAGAACACAGAGACCAAGCCCCCTCCCCGAGCCAACCCCCCTGGCAGGCCCCAGTGTGTGTTGTTCCCCTCCCTGTGTCCATGTGTCCTCATTGTTCAGCTCCCACTTGTAAGTGAGAACACACGGTGTTTGGTTTTCTGTGTTTTAACCACTATCATATGCAGAGTTCTAAGATGGCTCCCAAGACTCTTGGCCCCAGTGAACACACACCTTCTGCCGGTTATTCAATCAAACATAATTCAAATGCTAAAGACCCAAATCAGTTCATCTTAAATTAAGGAGATTCTCTGGGTGGGCCTGACCTACTCACAAATCCTGTGTTAGTCTATTTGTGTAGCTATGACACAATACCTCAGATTAGGTAACTGATCAAGAAAATAAATTTATTTCTTACAGTTTTGAAGGCTAGGAAGCCCAAGGTCCAGGGCCCACATCTGGTGAGGGTCTTTATGCTGCATCATTCCATAGAGGAAAGCAAGTGGATGAGAGAAGAAAAAGGCAGCCACATTCATCTTTTTTATCAGGAGCCCACACCCAGGATAATGGCATTATTTCATTCAGGAGGGCAAAGCCCTCATTGCCTAATCACCTCTTAAAGGTCCCGTCTCTCAACACTGCGGCAGCAGGGATTAAGTTTCCAACACATGAACTTTGGTGGACACATTCAAACCAGAGCAAGTCCTTTAAATCTGGGCCTACAGGTCAGATAGAAAAGTACACATTTAAAGCATGAGAAATTTTCTGTTACTATCTTTGAAGATGAAGAAGACCATGTAGCAAGGAATACATGTGGCTTCTAGGAGCTGAGGGCAGTTCCCAGCTGAAAGCAAACAAAGAAATGCGGACCTCAGTCCCTACAACTACAAAGAACTAAATTCTATAACAACCTGAATGAGTTTAGAGATAGATTCTTCCCCAGAGGCTTGAGATAAGCACACAGCCTGGCCAACACCTTGATTTCAGCTTTGTGATACCCTGAGTAGAGAACATATCCACACTGTACCTAACTTCCAACCTACAGAGGTGTGAGCTAATAAATAGATGATGTTTTAAGCTGCTATATTTGTGGCAATTTTTTATACAGCAATACAGATGCTCCTTAACTTACAATAAGATTACATTCCAATAATCTCATCATATGTTGAAAATATCATTAAGCAGAAAATCCATTTAATACATATAACCTATCAAATTTCATAGCTTAGCATAGCTATTTTAAACATCCTCAAATACTTACCCTACAGTTGGACAAAATCATTTAACACAGTCTGTTTGTCATGTAATTTATAGAATATTGTATTGAAGTTAAAAAAAAAAAAATGACTCACTGCTGCTGCCCAGCATGCTAATTCATACTGCTTATCGCCAACCCAGGGAAAAGATCAAAATTCAAACTTTGAAGTACTGTTTCCACTGAATACATATCGCTTTCACACTACCACAAAGTCAAATAATCATAAATAGAAACATTGTTAGTTGAGGACTCTCGGTGTAATACCAAATACAGCCACCACTTTAATATCAGTGAGTTTGAAATCTGCTACCCAGAGGAGCCTCTCAAAAAAGTGGCTCAAGATCTCCTTCCTAACTAAAAATGATCATCACTGCAACATGATGGTCTTAACCTAATGTGAACTAGGTACTGTATCCCACAGATAGCAGCAATCCTGCTTGCAAGTAATCCTAATATTCGTTCAGTGATCACAAAAAGAATTGGAATTGTGTTTCTTAAAATAGTAGGTACACTAGAATGGGGCAATAAACAGATGGCTTTTGGTTTTTAGCTGTGTGATTTCCTCCAGAGTAACATCACTAATATTTGAGGGTTCATACTTAACTTTCCTTTTTTTGTGTATATCACTACATATGATAGTCAGCCTTTTAAAAATATGACACTTTTGAAAACTATAAAACATTAAATATAAATTTAAGAAGTATTTAAAAAGTAAAGCGAAAGTTGGGGGAGGGGAGATAAATGGAAGAGAGTGGGAGAGGAGGAGGGGAAACTGGCCATTAAAAATTTAACCTGAAAAGGAGAATTATATTGATCCCCAACCTTTGCAGAAGCTCAATAAACATGGTCTTATTTATAAGTATTAACTTCTGAGAAATCTTTGTTGTTATGTATTTTTCAAGAATTGCATTGTTCAACTTTTAAAGTGTACAACAAACTCTTAGTTATGTTGAAATTTTTGTTTCAAAGTATATAACAACACTCCTGATTTTTGTAGGTTGATTTTGTATCCTGCAACTTTACTGAATTTATCAGTTTTAACAGTTTTTGGTGAACTATTCAAAGTTTATAAAGTATATATCATGTCATCAGCAAATATAAGATATATATAAGACCATGTTGTCAGTAAATAGAGGCAATTTCGCTTCTTCTTCTCCTATCTGGATGCTTTATATTTATTTTCCTTGCCCAATTGCTCTGGCTAGGACTTCTAGTACAATGTTAAATAGAAGTGGTGAGAATGGGTATCCTCGCAATGTTTCTGAACTTACGGAAAAAGCTTTCAGCTTTTCACCATTGAGTGTGATGTTAGCTGTGAGATTTCATATATGATATGCTGAAGAGATATCTCCATTCCCATGTCATTGCAGCAGTATTCTCAACAGCCAAGATATGGAAGCAAGCTAAGTACTCATCAGTGAAAGAGCATATAAAGAAAATGTGGTGTATATACACAACAGAATACTATTCAGCCTTTTAAAAAAGAAGAAAATTCTGTCATTTGCAACAACATGGATGAGCCTGGAGGACATTACGCTAAGTGAAAAAATGCCAGGTACAGAAAGAGAAAAGCTGCATGGTCTCCCTTGTAGGTGTAATCTAAAAATGTAGAACTCATAGAAGTAGAGAACACAATGGTAGTTACCAGAGGCTGAGGAGCAGGAAAAAAAGAAATGTTGCTCAAAGGGTACAAAATTTCTGTTAGAGGGGAGGAATAAGTTTTAGTGATCTACTGCACAGCATGATGCTAATGTTAACAGACTTTGAATGTTCTCACCACAAAGAAATGTAAGTATGTGTGGTGATGGTTATGTCAATTAGCTTGATTTAATCATTCCACAAGGTATATATCTATCATAACATCACATTGTACCCCCAAAATATAAACAATTATTTTTTAATTAAATATAAAATAAACCAAAAACTATAAAAATAAATGATATAACAAATACTTTAGTCATATTGAGAAAATTTGTTTTATAGGTCTTGGATAATTTTATTGTTGCATTTGACTGGTTTAATGTGTTTTATGTATATGATTTCATAGTTTAAGGTAACCGGATGACAATTACTGTATTGTCATAAAAATATCAAACTTATATATGTATTTGATGTGTAATCTCATGCTTTGTAATGTTTTGATAACCTTTATTTTAGAAGTCTATTTCGAATGTGCATTTTAATATAAATACAAAATAATTTGGAAAGTTTAAAAATTCCTTTAGAATACTAACGTTCAATTCATCCTTTAACAACCTGGCTAAAATACTGCTTCCCCCTCATTTTACTACCTTTTTACTTCTTCATTCTCATATTAGCAGAGCTCTCTTCAACGGCAGCATCATCAGCAAAACAACTCTGCCAAATTTCTATCAGAATCCTGAGCAAAGGCTGTAAACATTAATCTCATAAAGGCTTCTGATGCCACCTCAAATTTCTCCTGAACCTGCAGATAACTTTTATTTCAGTTAATTCCATTGTGCCTTTCATCTCTGCTACCTTTGGCACCACCTTGAATGGAAGTCCCTTGTAACACTTTTTTTAAGTCTGTAAAAGCTGTACATTCACTCACATTGTCTGCACTTCTTCCCCAGTGATTTTTCTTACCCACTCTCCTCTTTAAAATCCCACATATTTACCTTTTCCTAGAATACTCTTACTTCCTACCTCTAATTGAATCCTCACTCTCCTTGTATTAATTATTTGACATTTACCAGTGTGCTGGCACAACTATTAATATATGCCTCACAAAATACTTATTCCAGTTTGAAGTGTTCTTGCCCTCAAGAGATTCAGTCTAGTGTTTAAGACAGACAAGTAAAAACAAAACAATTACAGTTTCATTAGAAGAAAAATGATCAAGGAAAAGGGAAAATTTTGTCTCCACCCTTTCTCCAACCCAGCAAGTTAACTGATTTCATTGGCCAGACATTGCCATTCATGGTACAGGTTACATGTACTCATTCTTTGAGGCTAGTATTACCCCAATGCAAAAACCAGACCAGGATACAACAACAAAAAAGAAATCTACAAGTCAATATCCCTAATGAACATAGATGCAAAAATATTCAACAAAATACTAGCAAACTGAATCAACAGCACATCAAAAAGATAATAACATACCATGATCAAATTGGATTTATCCCAGGGAATGCAAGGATGGTTCAACACATGCAAATCAGTAAACATCAAACATCATATCAACAGAATTAAGGGCAAAAACCAAATGATCATTTCAATCATTTCAAATGCTTTTCAACAAAAAGCATTTGATAAAATTCAACATCCCTTCATGATTAAAAAAAAAAAAATTCAACAAATTAGCATAGAAGGAATGTATTTCAACATAATAAAGCCCATATATAACAAATGCATGGCTAACATCATACTGAATGGGGAAAAGCTAAAAACCTTTCCTCTAAGAACTAGAATAAGACAAGGATGCCCATTTCCACTACTGTATTGAAAGTCCTAGCCAGAGTAATTAGGCAAGAGAAAAAAAACAAAAGGCATCCAAACTGGAAAAGGAAAAGTCAAATTGTCCCTATTTGCTAATGATATGACCTTTTAGCTGGAAAAACCTATAGATTCCGATAAAAAAAACTCTTACATCTGATAAATAAATTCACTTAAGTTACAGGATACAAAATCAACATGATGGTATGAAACTAGAAATCAGTAACAGAAAATTTGGAAAATTCACAAATACATGGAAATTAACAACAGACTTCTGAACAACTAATGGGTCAAAGAAAAGATCAAATAGAAATAAAAAAAAATTTTGAGACCAACAAAAATAGAAATACAATATACCCAAACTTATGGGATGCTGCAAAACAGTTATAAGATGCAAGTTTATAACAACAAATGTCTACACCAAAAAAAAATGATCTCAAATAAACAACCTAACTTTACACTTCCAATAACTGGATAACAAAAACAAAGTAAGCCCAAAGTTAGCAGAAGAAAAAAATAATAAAAATTGGAGCAGAAATAAACAAAATAGAGAACAGAAAAATCATTTTAAAAATTAATGAAAATAAGGACTGAATAGCAAAAAGCACTATAAATAGTCAACAAACAACTGTTGAATTATGAGAAAGTATTTGTGACACTTATCACAGATGAAGTGTAGTATTCCCTAAAGGATTTTTGAAAATGTTCTAAAATCCTCTAACAACTTTGAAAAGGTAAGTTTCAATTGGATTCCCCTTTGCCGTTTAGGTCTTCATGCTAAGTATAGTGGTAAACTCAAGAGTTTCGGGAGGCCAGTAATTCACTTTGTAGACAGGATGCAGATTTGCTTCTGCAGATTCAGTCTGTAATAACCTCACGAATGAAAACAAGGGTAAGTAAAGTTTCTGAAGTTTTGCCCTGTAACCAAATAAATGAAATCCCAGTGATGATGATGGTGACAGAAGCTAACTTTTATTGAGTCTGTACTTTTTTCTTTGTACTGTGCTAAGGACTTTATGTCATTATTTCTTTCGTTCTCCTTTAAGTAAGGTAGGTAGTAATCGTCTTCATTGAACAGTGAATAAAACAAGAGTCTAACAAATAATTGCCCAAGGTCCCACAGGGCAACTCTGCCTTGGGTATTACCACCCTATAATGTAGAGGGTGTCGAAAGGATTAAAGGAAGCCACGCGTGGTGGTTCATACCTGTGATTCCAGCACTCTGGGAAGCCGAGGCAGGCGGATCACCTGAGGTCAGGAGTTCAAGACCAGCCTGACCAACATGGTGAAACCCCGTCTTTACTAAAAATACAAAAATTAGCCTGGCATGGTGGGTGGCGCCTATAATGCCAGCTGCTCAGGAGGCTGAGGCAGGAGAATCGTTTGAACCCGGGAGGCAAAGGTTGTGGTGAGCCGAGATCACGCGACTGCACTCCAGCCTGGGCGAGAGACAGAGACTCTATCTCAAAAAAAAAAAAAAAAGATTAACGGGTTCAACGTATGCTAATTGAATAAAGATGCAGTTGCTACACATTGAACCCTTTAATCGTATGACCACCCTCCAGGTGCCCTGCTGGCCCCAGTCCTCCAGGTCCCCGCCAGGCCCCAACTCACATTCAGCAGCCGGTTCCCGGTGCTCTCCTGGTTCTTGTCTTTAGGCAGAGCCATCCTGCCCTGGTCCGAGATATTACGAACCGAAGAAATCTGCGACCCTCTGATGTTCATCATATCCGACTTGCTGTAGGGATTCCTCTGCAATAGAGGGGTGGGGGACAGGGTTTGGACCCGCCCGTCGCGGTTATCCAACGTGTTGAAAGGCCTATTTGTCTCCAGGGGTGGCTCCATCTCTCCATCTTCCGGTGCCCGTCTGCGCCCAACCGCCGGCCCACTACCGCGCAGGCGTGATCCTCCCGCGGCCTTTCATGCCTTTTTCCAGCCTGTGCGTGCCGCCTTGAGTGACCCATTCAGTTGGGGCCTCTGCTGGGAGTGGCGGGAGGCCAGCTTTGGAGGCATGTATGCTTAGCGAGCCTGGAGGGTCTGCTGCAAGCACTTGCCAGGCCATTTCAGTCTCCTTTAAAAGGAAGTCAGAGCCGGCTGGTGGAGAGCAAGGCCCCTCACCACTGGGCCCAACCACTTTATTCACTGTCTTGTCCGCCCTTTAACCCCTCGTGAATCCTTTTCTCCGTACACCATTTCGTTCTAGAAGATTTACAGTATCAGTCATTACTTCCTCTACACTATCACCTGAGCTCCTGATGTTAAATATACAAGTCTGCTTCGACATCTTTACCCAAATGTTCCACAGACACATAACACGTTAATATTCATCTTTCCTCTTAAATTTCCAATAGGTTCCAAAGTCATTTGATGCAGCATTGTCATATCCACAAAATCTTAAAAATTCGGACACATTTTTAAATCCTGACCCTAAATATCTGAATCTTACCTTTTCCCTTTCTGGCACCTAGTTTGGGACATCACACTCGAGACAGTTGCAATGATTTACTCATGGGTCTGCCAACCTGCTGTCACCCATCCCTTTAAAGGCCCCCATATTAGTCCTTTGCAGCAGCGGATGGAGCTAAAGGTCATTATCCTAAGCAGTCTAACACAGGACTAGAAAACGAAATACTGTATGTTCTCACATATAAGTGCAAGCTAAACAAGAACACATGGACACAAAGAGGGCCCCTATCTGACAGAGAGGTAGGGGTGGGAGGAAGGAAGAGGATCAAAAACTACCTTTTGGGTACTAGGCTTATTAGCTGGGTGATGAAATAATCTGTACAGTCCCATGACACAAAATTTACCTATATAACAAACCTGCACATGTACCCTTGAACCTAAAAGTTAAATTAAATATATAAATACAAACAAAACAAAACCAGAAAATTCCAGAACTTCTTTATTGTACACAAAAATTTTAATTTGTTTATATGGAAACCAAAGGTCTACCAAATGTACTCTCCTAGCTTAGGATAATTATTTATTATTATTTTTGGAATCTATTCCTCTTTTATTCAAGGACTAGCTCAGAGGTCAACTTTTAGTTAATTCTTATAACCCTGTACACATACCTAAAAGGCAGAGTTAACTGCTATATCCAAGCTACTTCTTGGCATATCCCTGTCAGCCTAAATAATGAGAGGGAGACTCTCTGAAAGAAAATGATGTTTATTCCGGAGTAGGCATTGCAATGAGAATACAAGTGCCACAGTAAACTATGTGCATATACAGGGAGCTAAAGGAAGACAATGGTTGTTAAAGCAAAAATGATTGTTTTGAGAGAATCAATAACAAGGATGTTGACAGTCAGACATTGGACAGGCAGTTGTTGGGCAAATGTCCTCCCAGAAGTATTTTTTGTATGTAAAGTTGTGATGGCCTTTGTGCAAGGTGTGGTTTTGTACAGTCTTTTATGATAAGCCTTGTTACCAGGCATCTGTGCATGAAAATCCTCCTTTCATGGCCTTCCCAGCTCTATCTGTTAGAGTTTTTAACGCAATAACTACAACTTGATTTTGACAACTTTCACATCCTATTAGTGGGCTCACACTATTAGTTGCTAATCTCAAAAGACAGAGTTCTTTGGGGGCAGGAACCTGCACCTCACCTTGTGCTCCATAGGGTACATGGCCCAATATCCCAAGGACTTTAATACATTTGTCATTATTTCAGATTTATTCTATGTGGTGTATCAATTATTGCACCCAATGAAACTTGCTGTCCAGCAGCTCACTCTGTTCTTAGGGCTCATGTTATGCAACATAAGGTATACAGCATCACAGATGAAGTTATCTTATTTTTAAAAATTTTAACCTAAATGTAACCAAACCTTTTGACCTAACCTCCAGTCTATAGGAAATGCAGGAGATTGAGGAACAAATTAAGTGATGTCACTAGGAAAAAGACAATTCAAAAATGTAGGTGGGACACTCTAAAGCAAAACTGGCTTGGACTTCTTCAAAAAAAATGTCATGGTAAATTAGAATGGTACTGCCAACGCTGGAAAACAGCTTGGCAGTTTAAAAACTAAATATATAACTACATATAACCCATCTATTTCACTCCTGAGCATTCATCTCAGAGAAATGAAAAGTGAATGTTCACACAAAAATTGTGCATGAATGTTCACAGCAGTGAATTCCAGTTCACAAACTGGAATGAGCCCAGATCCTTCAATAGGTCAATGATTTAAACCAAACAAAACAGTAAAAGGAAATGAACTATTGATACACATAACAACTGAGTTGACTCTCCAGGGAATTATGCTGAACAGAAAAAAAAGCCAATCCCATAAAATTACATACTGTATGATTCATTTTATAACATTATTGAAATGACAAAGTTTTAGAAATAAAGACAGTTTAATAGTTGCCAGGGTTTAGAGTTGGGGTGCAAGGAGAAGAGTACAAGGAGGAAATGGATGTGGTTATAAAAGGGAAACTCTGGCCAGGTGCAGTGGCTCTCAATGTAATCCCAGAACTTTGGGAGGCTTAGGCGGGCAGCTCACTTGAGCCCAGGAGTTGGAGACCAGCCTGGCCAACATGACGAAACTTCATCTCTACTAAAAATACAAAAATTTGCCAGGCATGGTGGTGCATGCCTGTAATCCCAGCTACTCTGGAGGCTGAGGCACGAGAATGGCTTGAATCTGGAAGGTGGAGCTTGCAGTAAGCCGAGATGGTGCCACTGGACTACAGCCTGGGTGACACAGTGAAACTCTGTCTCAAAAATAAAATAAATAAAAGGGAAACATGAGGAATTCTTGTGATTCGGGAACTGTTCAATATCTTGATTGTGGTACTAGATACACAAACTGACACAAGTGATAAAATTCTATAGAACTTGAAACACAGAGAAGTATATAACTGTTGGCACTTTATATCAGCAAAAGTCCTTATTTCTAGAAGATGCATGCTGACATATTCAGGTGAGTGCCATCTTAGCAACTTACTTTCAAAAGGTTTCAAAAGAAAAGGGGGGATACACAAAGAAAGATAAAGCAAATGGGACAAAATTTTTAACAATTATTCTTTTTTAACAATTATTAAATCTAGGTTGATCTAGATGACAGTTGCAATTAAAGTATCTTTGAACATTTTTTAATAAAAAATCCTAAGGACTCACTCACATCTATAGCATTTTTCTCATCCTGTATCTACACCAGAAGTCCTCTCTATCCTATAAGGCACCTGCTCACACCCAACCTTGCCCATAATTCTTTCCTAGATTACTCCACTCCTATGCCTACTAATGTCTCTCTGACTAGATTATGAACCTCTAGAAGGCAGGTACCAAGTTTTATTTATTTATTTATTTATTTATCCTTCCACAAGCCTAGCAGCAATTTGACCAAGATTGAATCACCTACCGCAATCTGAGCTTCATTTTTTATAATAGACTACAAATGACTTATGTAGGCCAGAGGTCCCAAATGCTGGCTACTCTATTGGCTATATCATAATCACCACACTTTTTTCTTCTTCCTTAAGAGATAGGTCTCACTCTGTGGCCCTGGCTAGAGTGTAGTGGCATGATCATAGCGCACTGCAACCTTGAACTCCTGGGTTCACGCGCTCCCCCTAGCCCAGCCTTCCCAGTAGCTGGGTCTACAGGCACACACCACCACACTCAACACATTTTTAGTTTTTGTGGAGATGGAGTCTCACTATGTTGCCCAGGCTGGTGCCCTGGCCTCAAGTGATCCTCTCACCTCAGCCTCACAACATGTTGGAACATAGGCATGAATCACCATACCTGGCCCTGATATTTTTTTTTAATGTAGTCTTCCAGGTACTGCCTCAGACCTATTAAATCTGAATCTCTGAGGATGAAGCCTGGAAGCATATACGTATATGTTTTGTTCTGTTTGATGGGAGAGAAGAAGCAGGCATTAGTAGATACTGTATTTTGCAACCAGAAAACCCTCACTGGACATCTTGCCTATTGACACCTCAGAAACTCTATTCTTCTACACACACTAATGTGGGGAGAAAGCCAAGAAAAGGTGATGATTTTTTAGCCAATCATGTGATTACAAGGTTAGGACCTCCAATGGGGTTCCAGTTGATCAAGTTTGGCTTCTGCCACAGCAATTTAATAAGACAATGAGAACGTCCAGATGGAGAAATGAGTTAACTATCAGAGCCCCTATGAGTTTTGGTCTGATGCCTTGAGCTGCCTGTTTAGTTCAGGAGGACAGGTCTACTCAATTGCTTGTGCTTGTTAAGTTTCAGGGGCTTTCCTCCCCAAAGTCTAATTGGCTAGGACTTCTTTCTAGAAAACCGAGCTCTTTGTAGCTGGCCAAGGGCTCTGATCAGCAAGGTGCTCCTGTGTTATCTACCCAGGGCAGTGTCTCACCAGGTTGGCAATAAAAGTATTTTAAGTCAGTAATGAGAAATGAGAAACCATGAGTAATGATAAACCATGGTGCCCTACCAATTGGACTGAATCAGCTTGCATGTCAACCTAGTCCACTGTAAGCTGGAGAAAGTTACACGAATTCTCATCGACAGCCTTAGCAACATGCCTCAAGTGTCATTCCCTACTTCCTGGAGACATGCATTAGCAGTGAACTTCTTCCAAACTTCCCAATCATCACAGTCAAACAATCTTTAAGAGACATCAGGGAAAACATTGAGTTCCCTGTACAAGTCCACCAGGGAAAACAAAGACTTGTACAGGGCTACCAGCTGCTCAGGTTTATGCGCCTCCTGGGTCATTAGGAGATCTGAAGTCTAAGTTGTACTTCCCAGACCTGAAAGAATTCAAAAGCAACTATGCCCATGCGAGTTACAATATTATCAATGTAGCCAGCTTTCCCAAGTGCATTCCACAGCAGCCCTAGCCTTCTTTATTCTCTAGGTTGTTAGGAGCAAACCTCCGTCCAACCCTATATTAGCTTTCTACTGCTGCCATAACAAATCACCACCAAATTAGCAGCTTAGTCAACATGTACTTGCTGTCTTACAGCACTGTATGTCAAAAGTCTGACATAGGCAGCACCAGACCAAAACCAAGGTATCCACAGAGCTGCATTCCTTTCTTAGCTCTAGGGGAGGATTTGTTTTCTTACTCACTTGGGATGCTCATAGAATTCAGTTCCTTGTGATATGTGACTGACATCCATTTCCTTGCTCATTGTCGGCCAAGGCCCATACTCACCTGCAAGGTCATCACTCTCCTTGGCTCATGGCCCCCTCTTCCATTCTCAAAGCCAGGAATATCACAACTTTTGACCTCTCTCTTTGATCACAGATATGAAAGGCGCTATTCTCTGCTTTTAACGACTCATAAGATCACACTGGACCCGTCTGGATAATACAGGATAATGTCCCCATTTTAAGGTTCACAACCTTAAATATCTGCAAATCCCTTCTGCCATGTAAAGTAGTATATTCACAAGTTCCAGGGATTAGGACATGGACATCGTTAGGAGACATTATGCAGCCTACCACAATCCCCCACATTGATAGCAGCTTTCTCACATTTCTCCTTGATGACACTGCTCGTGTGCTAAGCCTTGGCTCTAATGAGCATGGCTTCCCTGAAGTTTGCTGATGGGGAAGATTATAAACTCCTATACCGCCAGCTTAATGCCAGGATGAGAAGCACTGCTGGTCACATTGAAAGCTGGAACTGGCAGGGTGCCTTCAGAACTGCCAGCAAATTAACAATTCTGTGGCAATAGGGAGAATCCCTTTTCAGCAGCTCCAGCCTTACAAACAGCAAGAGATTCCTAGTATAATGTTCACACCAAATTTAGACCTATTCTTAGGGCCACCCATCTCTATCATCAATCTGTCAGTCCTCTTCTGTTCTGACATTCAGTTGCTTGCTAATCAGGGCAGGCCCAATAGTTTTATCGTTGCACTCAACAGCCTTTGGGATATTTTTTCCTATAGCTAGTCTTTTCATCATCTTGACCTCTATGGTCTCACACACAACAGCTGAGGTATCACTGGATATAGCTCTGAAGAGATATTTTCCAGTTCAGGACCCATCACAAGAGTGGGATTTCCTGGAAAGCCAAAAACGTCTCTGACAAAAAGCTGGAGAATAGAGATGGTGAATTTCTACTCAAATGTATTGTCACTCAAAAAAAAGAGACAGAGGAAAGGGTACTGCAGATGTCAACTGGGAGCCCAGCAAGCTCACAGATCTCTCCTTTGTTCCCCTGAGCCTTGCCCTGTTCAGTCTCTTTTGCTACGTAAATTTTTTTAAAACTCCCTCTATGATCCTGATGTACAACCAGATAAGAGAACCACTAGTACAGTTTATAATGAGAAGCAACTTTTTAGTCACCTCTAGGTAAAAGTTTTAGGTTATATTATAAAATTTTTCAAACAAAAGATATTCTCTTTATTAGCCATGATGTAAAGCATCTGTAAAGCTAAATTACATAATAATTATTCATGATACTCAATCACTAAGCCAGTTTCAGAAAAGACAAATTTTGTTTTCCAGTTTATTCAGTAAAAGGATGTCAAAAATGAAGGCCTTTTGTTCCCCTCTATTGTATTCACTAAATTTACGTTTAAACATGACATATATTTCATAACACTATTTAAGTTATGGCTTTTTCTGAACCAGTGCTTTTTTTTTTTTTTTTTTGAGACAGTCTCACACCGTCTCAAGTCACTGCAACTTTCACCTCCCAGGTTCAAGCAATCCTCCTGCCTCAGTCTCCTGAGTAGCTGGGATTACAGGTGCTCACCACCACACCTGGCTATTTTTTTTTTTTTTTTGTATTTTCAGTAGAGACAGGGTTTCACTATGTTGACCAGGCTGGTCTCAAATGCCTGACCACATGACCACCCGCCTCAGCCTCCCAAAGTGCTGGAATTATAGGCGTGAGCCACTGCGCCCGGCCCCACCAGTGCTTTTTTAGATAATGATTATAAATACAACTATTCTGAGAAAACAGGAAGTAAACATTTTGATTTGCTGGTTTTCTAGCTCATTATTCCTTTTTTTTTAAATTTTTTTAAATTTTATTTTATTTTTATTTATTTATTTTATTTATTTTTATATTTTGAGACAGAGTTTCGCTCTTGTTACCCAGGCTGGAATGCAATGGCGCGGTCTCGGCTCACCACAACCTCCGCCTTCTGGGTTCAAGCAATTCTCCTGCCTCAGTCTCCAGAGCAGCTGGGACTACAGGCGTGCACCACCATGCCCAGCTAATTTTTGTATTTTTAGTAGAGACGGGGTTTCACCATGTTGACCAGGATGGTCTCGATCTCTTGGCCTCGTGATCCACCCGCCTTGGCCTCCCAAAGTGCTGGGATTACAGGCGTGAGCCACTGCGCCCCGCCTCATTATTCCCTTTGTAAGTAAGATGATAATGCTGTACAAATTAATATTTGGACATAAATAGCAAATACAATTTTAACATTTTTCATAATATTGAGAAATGTTTCAGTGTTAATTTAAATATCTATTACAAATACACATGTACACATCTTATAAAAATACATTTTAAAACAAAAATGGTACAAATACTGGGTCATTATTCCTCCAAAGGTGAGCTGGTATTATGAAGAGGCTTTGATTTCCTTATCTTTATCAGAATATTCTTCCACCTCCGAGGAGAACATTAACTCTGGAGAAGAAAATGATCAGATCATACTTAAAATTGTTTCCCAGTGCCTCCAACAGAGTTATGTAGCTTATTTATAAATAGTCTCTTAAAATATTGACATAATATATAGTAATAGAAAGCCCTGAACATTTCTTGACAGTGAAATCTGATATAAAAAATAAGCTGGTAACAAATGTATATGTTTTACATTTTAAAATATTCAAATTTTAAATTTATTATAAACCCCTTAAAAGTAAAACATTATTAGAGACAATACACAAAATCCTACCTGGAAATTTAAGTCACTTCAAGAATGAAAGATCACTAAACAGCTAAAAGGTCTAATTCTACTGTGATTGGATCATCTAAATAAAATACAGGGGAAAGATACAGAGGAAGGACTTGAAACTAACAAGAGATGTATGCCAGTATATTTTAAATGGGTCATCCCATTTCATCATCAAAACAACTCAATAAGCCAGGTATTATCATCTTATTTTATAATTACTTTTTAAATTCACATGTTGTATGATTAACATGGCCTTAAAAGAACAGAATTCTGGAAATATTTACTAAGTAATACACACTTTGTGATTTAGACTGTACAACCCAAATGCAGTTTTGATGCCCACCACAATATAGAATGTTATTAGCTGACATTTTCTACATTTAAACTATTACTTAGCATAGATGTTGGCAAAATTCTCCATGCTAAGGCTTCTGAGGCAGATAGATTGTAAATTGTTTATCAAATCAAAATTAAAATAATAACCAAGGTCCAGAAAATATCCATAAAAGATGTTCAAGGGTGAAACTGTTGAACACTGGCCAAGGAAATAAAATTTACAATACAAATACCTAACAGTTCCTCAAGCAGCATAAAAGGTTAGCAGCCTGCTAATATGATGATTCTTCTTCAGGTGTTCCAGAAAGTCTGAGGACTAGAGATGAGTGAATCACTGCACACTGAGCATGTTGAAACTGAGTACTAAACACTGTCAGACAATGAAGGGTTAAGAATTTGTACCAAATAGAGGAGGTAAGTATAATTTGAGTATGTGTCTGTAGTCTGACAGAGAGGCTATGTACATGAAGCATGATTTATTTCAAATTAAGAGATACTTTCATCAGTAGAAGACTAAGAGAAGTGAAGAGCAAAGACTTTCTCTAAATTACTTGAATGGTTCCAAGAGAAGAAATACCTCCTGAATATGCATAAGGACCACAGAAGCCCCTCATTAAGCAGCTCCAGACTCCAGCCCTCTTAGACACTCCCCCTTGCTTCTCTTGACATTCTGTTACACCACTTTATTTTCTCTCTGCTTGCATCATTTTAATTTAAATGTGTCTTTGTTATTGGAATATTATAAGCTATACCCATTGAAAGAAGGTTTATAAAATCATTATAGGAGATTTCAGGATATTCTTATACTGTTTTTTTCTTTAATACCTTCACTAAGATCCATGCCTGGCCTACAAGACAAAAATAGCCAAGATAATCCAACCAGAAGAGCCACCACGAGATTCACCACAATCCATGGCTGGAGAATCTGTTCCTCAATTCCTGCTTCCCTGAAAATGTAGAAATACTCATTAGAAGTGCCTTCAGTTTGGTTCATATATACAAATATATCTACTTTATGAACTTTAAGAAAAAACAGCAGTCCTCTCCTAGAGAAATAACAAGTAAAGCATGAAAGAAAATATAATTTTCCTATAAAATATACCATATATATAATGAGAACAAGGGTTCAAAGGTTATTTAAACTCTAAACAGATCTGTTCTATACATTAATATAAATGTAAAGTTAGTATTCCCAAGAAAATTTTCCGTAAGTTTCCCTTCCAACTACCATGACATTACTCATCAATAAAGTATCTTTGCTTTCTCTTCACCCAATGTCCCAAGCCACTCTCTCAAAATGCTGCCACATGCAGCATTTTGGAGAAGGGGAATATTGCTCCTCTGAGTTTTATGAACTAGAATCTCAGCCATCATGTCAGCTTCATGGCTGGACACTAATCTGCAGATGTTGGCTCTCCCTATTGTGCTCTTTCTAGCATTGCTTAGTTTTCTGAATCTATCCCAGCTACTTACTCCCACCACTGTTCTGGGATATGAAACTCCCTGATAGTGGGTAAGGATGCAGGGCTCCTTCCATTCATCATGTGATGACTTATTTTAAAACTATAACTTGGTCGGGCACAGTGGCTCACGCTTATAATCCCAACACTTTGGGAGGCCGAGGTGGGCAGATCACCTGAGGTCAGAAGTTCAAGACCAGCCTGGCCAACATGGTGAAACCCAGTTTCTACAAAAATACAAAAATTAGCCAGCATGATGGCAGGTGCCTGTAATCCCAGCTACTTGGGAGGCTATGGCTGCAGAATTGCTGGAACCCAGGAGGTGGAGATTGCAGTGAACCAAGATCGCACCACTGCACTCCAGCCTGGGCAACAGAGCGAGACTCTGTCTCAACAAACAAACAAAAACTATAATTTGAAGATCTAAAACAGATTTTTAAAAAGAAGACATTTCATTAAAAATGCAGGTAAATATAACAATAGTTACCCATTAACTGAAGGAATAAGTATTTTCTTGCCTTAGGTTTGGAAACAAAAACAGAGCCTTCATTATTTATAGATAGAAAAGAATGAAAGGATAAGAAAAGTTGCTGTTATTGCCATTAACAATTGCTAATGTCATTGTGAATTCTTACCAGAGGCTACCATTAACGGAAGACGGTGTGTAAAGGTGGATTCTGTCACTTGTCATTTGCTGACTCAGAGATAGTATTAGAGCAGTAAAATATACTGAGAAAAAGACAAATGAAATTACTAATAATTTTTAACAACCTGGTTTATTTTGAATTTATAGATGAATATTAAAAATAATCTGTACTTTGGTGACTGATGATATAAAAGAAATTTATTTGACCAAATAAATATATTTCAATAAATATATTTCAACCTATGGCACCATAAATGTTTCCAATGTAAATAACAATATTAATTGAGCGCTCCAGAATACCACCTCTTATAAAAACAGTACTGAAATTCCAAAACATAAATCTCTCATCTTAAGTGGTTCTGTCTTTAACAAAAGAAAGGAGCAAATATATATGCCAACCCACTCAAACTGTAAAAAAAAAAAAGATATTCTTATATAAATTTCTGAGAACAATAGGTGCAGAAGGATCTCTTCAGATCTTCACTATTTCATCACTAGAAGTGACAAGAACCTAGAAGATCTTTTTAAAAGTTAAATGACTTTCTCAAGATCCTAAAACTAGTTTTATTAATATTCTCAAAACTTAGAACACAATGCATTCCAAATGATCAGAAACATATAAAATAGTGTTTGTTATTAAAAGGCCATATCAGCTGCATATGTTTAATGTCAAGTAGAAAATACAAGTTAAAAAGGAATATAGTACAACAAATGAAGCTTTTCAAAATTATTTAGATGAACCTCTTGAAAAATAATTCTATCAATATTATGCCTATTCTGTTTCTAATTACAAATTCACTGAACATCTCTAGGCAATGTTTATAGGAAGCAGTAATACAACTTTTTAAAAAAATTATATTTTTCCTGGTTCAAAATTATGGTATAACGCAAGTATTACACAGTTATCAAGTTAAACTGTTTACTTACAGAAAGATGCTAAAGCTGTAGGATCCAGGGCCAAAAAGTTTCGGATTGCAATTGATATTTTAGCAAAGTCAATCCTAAAAAATATAAGAGCTTCCTGTCACAGTGCAGTTATAAACTTCTTAACAAAACATTACTTTCTTGACTATAGTTTTTTCCTTCTCTATTCTAATGCTACCACATATACTATTACTAGGTTTTAAGTAGCTACAGTTTATACTTAACACACATGAAAAGATTATCTTCTTTACAAAGGCCACATAAAAACATCTAACCAGACTACTTTGGGCAACATTCCTTTGAGGTTAAGACATCTTAAAGAAAAACTTGATCTATAAAATTTCATTAGTTTCTACCACTTCCTATTACCCATATCATTAGGCTATAGTTAGGTGGGTTTTTAAAAAAATGGGTTAAATTGTATTCCCAAAAAGATATGTTGAACTCCTCACCCAGAATACTTACAAATGTGACCTTATTTGTAAACAGGGTCTTTGCAGACGTAATAAAGTTAAGGTCATTAGGATGAACCCTAATCCAGTATGACTGGTGTCCTTATTAGAAGAGACACAGATATAAAGATACACAGGCGGAAAGCGCTGTGTGACAATAGAGGAAAACATTGGAATGACGCATTTACAGCCAAGGAATGCCAAGGATTGTCAACAGCCACTGGAAGTGAGGGGAAGGGTATGAACCAGACTCTCCCTCAGAGCCCTCAAAAAAGGAATCAACCCTGGCCACATCCTGATTGCAGACTGCTCATCTCCAGACCTGAGAGAAAATAAATGTGTTGTTTTTCAGCCAGCCAGTGTGTGGTACTTTGCTACAGCAGTGCTAGGAAACAAATACAAATGCCCTGAGTCTCACCTACATCTGATGTAGACAATATTTAGGAACTTCTGACTTGATTATATTTGAAAGAAATTTTGGACTTATGAACTGATGCTGGAATGGGTGAAGTCTTTTGGGAATATTTTGTTTACAAAGTCTCATCCCCTCAAAAAAGAACGGAAGTAGACTAGCCTAAAAACTTTTTGAAGTAATATTGATACTCTATTATTCTATTTTGAAGACTGTCATGGGCAGTGACACATTTAGCTCAGCATTTCCTCCTGAAGAAGTTAGATAGATCTGGAGTCACTGGCATTACCTGTCAAAAGCTGAAATTGTACTCAGAGTCAAAAGCAAGTAGAGAAGACTCTGGAATGGATACACTAGGGTCTTGTATTGTTGCAGAAGGTTTGCGAGGTTGGATAGCTGATCTCCTGCTAAAATATATATCACAACAATATTCCACACAGCACAGCCAGCCAAGAATCCATGAGAAAAGAGACCAATCATCCTGAATGGAAAAGGGTTTAATTATTATATATGAATTACTAAAGTAAAAAGCTAAAACATGTTTAAAATATCTTCATATGCAAGAGTAACACTCAACATTTCGTGGCAAGCTTTTCCTTTTTATTTACACTGATAGGTAGATGATTCTATTCCAAAAGGATGTTTAAAAAATATACCTACCTACCATTTTAAGTTGTCATTTCTTTAACAATATTGAACAACCAAGAGATTTTTATTTTTTCTTTAATTATGGAACTCAGTTAACATTTGTTTTTAAAAAAAAAAAAAAAAAAAAGTCCAACAAAAGCAAAAGCAGCCACCTGAAAGCCCGGTGCACTGTAAGTGCCACATCTCTGGTGGTCCAGGAAGGCTTCATGTCCATTGACACATCTATGGTTTCTGTGGTCTTTATCAACTCTGAACGATCAGCAGCCTGGAATCTCCCTACGAACACATAATTTAATTACTAACAACTAGTGAGAGAGAACCCTGGTAACCTCTTTTTTAATTCCACACTCAGGAAGCCACAAACTGAGACCAAAATATTGCTGTTCTATCTAAAAATTCACCTTGACTCAGTACCTATTTCAGAAGGATCTTTTCTTTGGGTTCGTCAAACATAATATTTTTTCTTCTCGAAGAAAAATAAGCAATGTCAATATATTTTCTTCTCAATCCAAAATGAATATTAAATAACTACTTCAGAAAAATATAATAATAAACTTTTAACTCAGAATAAAGTCTAGAAACCTTTAACATGACCTAGTCTACAAAATTCTAATTTAGAGGCTTTAGAAGTTTTAAAGTTCATATGTCTATTCTATCAAGGTAAGTCAATATTTGAAATCTAACTTTCTTAGGAAAAGATGTCAGGACGTGTAGCATGACTTTCTGGGATGACAGAAAAGAAATGGGCTGCTTCACCACACTGTATTTATTCTAAAATCGACCCCATAATTGGAAGTAAAACACTCCTCAGCAAATGCAAAAGAACAGAAATCATAACGAACAGTCTCTCAGACCACAGTGCAATCAAATTAGAACTCAGGATTAAGAAACTCACTCAAACCCACACAACTACATGGAAACTGAACAACCTGCTTCTGAATGACTACTAGGTAAATGATGAAATTAAGGAAGAAATAAGTAAGTTCTTTGAAACCAATGACAATAAAGACACAGTGTACCAGAATCTTTTTTTAGCTAAAGCAGTGTTTAGAGGGAAATGTATAGCACTAAATGCCCACAGGGGAAAGCAGGAAAGATCTAAAATTGACACCCTAATATCACAATTAAAAGCACTAGAGAGGCAAGAACAAACATATTCAAAAACTAGCAGAAGACAAGAAATAACTAAGAGCAGAACTGAAGGAGACAGTGACATGAACAACCCTTCAAAAAAATCAGTGAATCTAGGAGCTGGTTTTTTGAAAAGATTAACAAAATAGATACACTACCAGCCAGATTAATAAAGAAGAAAAGAGGACACAATAAAAAATTATAAGGGGCTATCACCACTGATCCTACAGAAATACAAACTACCATCAGAGAATACTATAAACACCTCCATGCAAATACACCAGGAAATCTAGAATAAATGGATAAATTCTTGGACACATACATCCTCCCAAGACTAAACCAGAAAGAAGTCGAATCGCTGAATAGACCAATAACAAGTTCTGAAACTGAGGCAGTAACTAATAGCCTATCAACCAAAAAAAGCCCGGGACCAGATGAATTCACAGCCAAATTCTACCAGAGGTACAAAGAGGAGCTGGTACCATTCCTTCTGAAACTATTCCAAAATAGAAAAAGAGGAACTCCTCCCTAACTCATTTTATGAGGCCAGCCTCATCCTGATACCAAAACCTGGCAGAGACATAACAAAAAAAGAAAATTTCAGGTCAATATCCCTGATGAACATTGATGCAAAGATCCTCAATAAAATACTGGCAAACCTAATCTAGCAGCACATCGAAAAGCTTATCCACCATGATCAAGTCAGCTTCATCCTTGGGATGCAAGACTGATTCAACATACACAAATTAATAAACGTAATCTACCACATAAACAGAAACAATGACAAAAACCACGATTATCTCAATAGACGCAGAAAAGGCCTTCGATAAAATTCAACACCGCTTCATGCTAAAAACTCTCAATAAACTAGGTATTGATGGAGTATATCTAAAAATAGTAACTATTTATGCCAAACCCACAGCCAATATCATACTCAATGGGCAAAAACTGGAAGCATTCCCTTTGAAAACTGGCACAAGAAAAGGATGCCCTTTCTCACCACTTCTATTCAACATAGTATTTGAAGTTCTGGCCAGGGCAATCAGGCAAGATAAAGAAATAAAGGGTATTCAAATAGGAAGAGAGGAAGTCAAATTATCTCTGTTTGCAGATGACATGATTGTATATTTAGAAAACCCCATCGTCTCAGCCCAAAATCTCCTCAGGCTAATAAGCAATTTCAGCAGTCTCACAATACAAAATCAATGTGCAAAAATCACAAGCATTCCTACACACCAATAGTAGACAAACAGCCAAATCATGAGTGAACTCCCATTCACAATTACTACAAAGAACAAAATACCTAGGAATACAACTTACAAGGGATGTGAAGGACCTCTTCAAGGAGAACTACAAACCACTGCTCAAGGAAATAAGAGAGGGCACAAACAAATGGAAAAACATTCCATGCTCATGGATAGGAAGAATCAATATCGTGAAAATGGCCATACTGCCCAAAGTAATTTATAGATTAAATGCTATCCCCATCAAGCTACCATTGACTTTCTTCACAGAATTGGAAAAAAAAACAAAAACCTTAAGCTTCATGTGGAACCAAAAAAGAGTCTGTATAGCCAAGACAATCCTGAGCAAAAAGAATAAAGCTGCAGGCATCATGCTACCTGACTTCAAACTATATACAAGGCTACAATAACCAAAATAGCATGGTACTGGTACCAAAACAGATATATGGACCAATGGAACAGGGCAGAGGCCTCAGAAATAATGCCACACATCTACAACCATCTGATCTTTGATAAATCTGACAAAAACAAGCAATGGGGAAAGGATTCCCTATCTAATAAATGGTGTTGGTTAAACTGGCTAGCCATATGCAGAAAACTGAAACTGGATCCTTTCCTTACATCTTATACAAAAAGTAACTCAAGATGGATTAAATACTTAAACGTACGACCTAAAATCATGAAAACCCTAGAAGAAAACCTAGGCAATACCATTCAGGACATAGGCGTGGGCAAAGACTTCATGACTAAAACCCGAAAGCAATGGCAATAAAAGCCAAAATTGACAAATGGGATCTATTTAAACTAAAGAGCTTCTGCACAGCAAAAGAACTATCATCAGAGTGAAAAGGCAACTTATAGAATGGAAGAAAATTTTTGCAATCTATCCATCTGACAAAGGGCTAATATCCAGAATCTACAAAGAACTTAAACAAATTTACAAGAAAAAAACCCAATCAAAAAGTGGGCAAAGGATATGAACAGATACTTCTCAAAAGAAGACATTCATGCGGCCAACAAACATATGAAAAAAAGCTCATCATCACTGGTCATTAGAGAAATGCAAATCAAAACCACATTGAGATACTATCTTATACCAGTTAGAATGGCGAATATTAAAAAGTCAGGAAACAACAGATGCTGGAGAGGATGTGAAAAAATAGGAATGCTTTCACACTGTTGGTGGGAGTGTAAATTAGTTCAACCATTGTGGAAGACAGTGTGGTGATTCCTCAAGCATCTAGAACCAGAAATACCATTTGACCCAACAACCTCCTTACTGGGTATATACCCAAAGGGTTATAAATCATTCTGTTATAAAGACATATGCACACATATGTTTATTGCAGCACTGTTCACAATAGCAAAGACTTGGAACCAGCCCAAATGCCCATCAATGGTAGACTGGATAAAGGAAATGTGGTACATGTATACTATGGAACTCTATACAGCCATAAAAAAGGACAAATTCACATCCTTTGCAGGGACATGGCTGAAGCTGGAAACCATCATTCTCAGCAAACTAATACAGGAACAGAAAACCAAACACTACATGTTCTCACTCATAAGTGGGTGTTGAACAATGAGAACAGACAGACACAGGGAGGATACATCACACACCGGGACCTGTTGAGGGAGGGGGTTAGGGGAGGGATAGCATTAGGAGAAATACCTAATGTAGATGACGAGTTGATGGATGCAGCAAACCACCATGGCACACATATATCTATGTAACAAACCTGCATGTTCTGCACATGTATCCCAGAACTTAAAGTATAATAAAAATAAAAAAATAAATGGGCTGCTTCATATATTTCTCTTTAGAACATTCCTGTGAAGAACATCAGTTCAAGAATCAGCACTGCAATATTGTGTGAGCAGGGCTTCAGCCTTTTTACTGTTGATTCAAAGGCTCCTTCTTGTATATCTAGCAGTCCACAAATAGACCTCAGGACGCAGGAAAGGTTCCATTTCAATTATCCTCACCAAACCAGGTTCTCAGGTGTTTAGGAGGATGAAAGACAGGGGTATGACAATTTTCCCTAAGAAAAGACAATCTCTGGGCAGACAATAGAGCCACTGATGATTGTTACGGCCAGTTACTCTAGTAGGGAAATTTCTGTGCTAAGTGAAGCAAGAATAAAAATGAGGATTGAGAGATACTGCTTGAAAAAGAACTGGAGTAAATTAAATAGCCACATGGTAGATGAATAAAACCACATGACTAGAAGTCATAAAACGGCAGTTCAAGTTCCAGTTCCACCCTAACCAACTGTGAGACACTGGGTAAGTCAGCCTCTCTAGACCACAGGTTTCTTATTGACCAAGAACTGCAAGATCCCTTAGATGTGATCTTAAGAAGTCAGAGTTTTAAAACAATGTACACAAAATCTAAATTATAAATTTTAAGGACTAACCTTTTTGTCTCAGATGAGTTATTTAGGCAGCATATCCTTAACATACCCATGGTAGTATATGGTCATGATCATGCTTTGGGTAGGTTTTTATTAAACACTGTGTTACAGACTGAATGTGTCCCCCAAAAATTCATATGTTGAAGCCCTAACCCCCCGCAATGAGTTGGTATTTGGAAGTGAGGTCACTGGGAGGTAATTAGATTTAGAGGAAGTCATGAGGGTGAGGCTCTCATGATGAAATTAATGTCCTTTTAAGAAGAGGAAGAGACACCAGAGCTCTCTCTGCCAAATGAGGACACAGTAGCAGCCATCGGCAAGTCAGGAAGGGGCCTTCACCAGTAACCCAACCTGCTGGAATCTTGTCTTACGCTTCCTAGCTTTAGGAACGATGAGAAATAAATGTGGTTTAAACCACTCAGTCGGTGGTATTTTGTTATAGCAGCCTGAGCTAAAATACACTGCAAACCCAGTCTTGTAGCCAGTATATATTATACAATGTCAGAACTATTTTGCAAAAGAATCTATACCTATAATGTTGTATTTCTTATTTAATATGGTACTATCATCATGTATTTTCTCTTATTTTCAGTTTTAAAATTTATATCATTATCTGCCCACCACAACTACTACCAATTGCAGAAAACTAGTAAAGCACAAGAAAGAATAAAGAATCAGGCAAGGGTGGGGAAGATTTTTTACATTACCCATAACCCTATAAATCCAGAAACAACCAGCATTAATATTCGAGTCTATTTCCTTCAAGTCTTTTGTCCTATGCATAGATCAAACTGTGTGTGTGTGTGTGTGTGTGTGCACGTGCATGTGCACAAGTGTATATGCTCATATTTTATCAGAATCTTTTCATAAAATGAAAAGTTTGCCCTAAACATTATGTTTAATGAAGAATATTATTATATAGATACACCACAACTTACTGAAATCATCCTTCTCCTATTTCACATTTAGGTTGTTTCCAGTTTTTCACTCTCACAAATCATAGCATGATGATCAACTTTGTGTATAAATTGTTGTACATATTTTTGCTTAATTCCTTAATTCAGATTTCCAGAAGTATAAAGGATATGCTTGTACAATTTTTAAAGAGCTCATATTCTAAAACAAGGCATCTACTTACGGCTTTTTTCCACAAATACTTTGCCTACAGGCTGGCTAATGCCAGTGGGTGCAGTGAATACAGACTGCTGTTCCAGAGTAGTTGGCTCATCAGTGATTATGTCTTCATCTTCTACTCCTAGCTCATTGGCATACTGTAATTCTGCTGGCTGGGTTTTCCTGTAACAAGGAAGCATGTAAGAAAAATGGATGACTATTGAATTTTTACAGACTTACATAAGGAACTAACTATAAATATAATGGAAAGAGCCCTGGACTTGGAATTAAGAAATTTGGTTTTACTCAAATAAATCTGTTATTAACTGTTATATGCAGCAAGTCACTTACATTTCTGAGGGCTTCAGTTTTCTCATTTGAAAATTGAAGTGACTGAACTAGATCTGTAAGCTTCTTTCTAAATTTAAAATTGTATGATGCTACATAGACACTGATATGGTTTGGCTGTGTCCCCACCCAAAATCTCATCTTGAATTGTAATAATCCCCACCAGTCAAGGTGGGACCAGGTGGAGACAACTGAATCATGAGGGCAGATTCCCTCATACTGTTCTGGTGATAGTGAGTTCTCAGGAGAGCTGATGATTTTATAAGGGGCTTCCCCCTTCACTCAGCTCTAATTCTTCTCCTTCCTGCTGCCCTGTGACGAAGGACGTGTTTGCTTCACCTTCTGCCATGATTCTAAGTTTCCTGAGGCCTTCTCAGTCATGCTGAATTGTGAGTCAATTAAATCTATTTCCTTTATAAATCACCAGTCTCAGGTATGTCTTTATTAGCAGCATGAGAATGGACTAACACATACATTGATCACTATTTGTAGGTTCATTTTCAAATACAAACAACAGTGCTATACATATAGCTTCCAGTGTTATTTCTTTAAAGTATACTACTCATTTTAGCTTAATGCTAAAATACAGTTTTACTTATTGCTGAAATAATCATAATTTGAATTCTGTTAACATGAAAAAATAAATCACAATAGCCTATTTTATTATCTTTAAAAATATCCTTAATGTATTATATTCTATTATATATTCTATACATATTATATATTCTATTTGTGTTCCTTTTTTTTAGAGATGGTTCCTAAGTTTATTTAAGTACAATCTTAATATTTTTACTTTCTCAGTGGTTTACTCTTCTCAAATTTATCATTAGATTGGTTTAACTGATATTTTGTAATACTACTTATCCTAGAGGTACACAAATACAAGTATTTAATAAGACTTAATGAGAAGCTACTGTTTGGGAGCTCCAAACAAAGCATCAGGGTAATCCTGGAGAATAGTTAGAAAGATAAATAAATTCTTACTTTGTCTTCCTCCGAGGTTTTTGAATAACTGCCTCCTCGGCTGGCTCTGCGTCAATACCATTTTCATTTCGTAATAAAGATGAACTAGATGCCTTTTTTTGGGTGGAGGAAGTCTCCAATTCTGAAAACAAAATAATTTTTCAAATAACTAAAGCAAAAAAATAAAAGTAATGTACAAGACTTGTATAAGGCAAAATAACTTTAAGAATTTTAATTGGGCAAAAATATTTTCACTATCTTACAAATTTTTAATTTTTAAAAAATGTTATACATCTAAACTCTCAATGTAAAAATTGAAATTGTAATGCCAAACAATATGGAAAAGAAAATTAAGTGACCCAACACTCAGGCTGTGTGGAAGATCCCCAAGATTATCTTCAGATTCATTGACTTTCCAGAAGGGCTCACAGGACTTGGAAATCATTACACTCACAATTATGCTTTACTACAGAAAATAGATGTAAAGCAGAATCAGAAAAAGGAAAAAGTACATGAACCAAGTCCAGAGGAAACCAAGTACAAACTTCCGAGAGTCCTCTATCAGTGGAGTCAAGCAGGATGCACCAATCTCTCCAGCAATGAGCTGTGACAATACATGTGACACATGTTCTGCAATGGAAGCTCACAAGAGACAGCGCCCAAGGTTAGGGGCTAGTCACATAAGCCTAGCACATACCAAAATTCCAGATGCCCAGAAGGAAAGCAGATGTTCATCAAAAATCACTTTGTGTGCACAAACGCACAGTGAGCCACCTTATAATTTAGGGAAAGTTTCCTATCAGTGTAGGGAGCTGCATATCATCCAAGTTCCCAGATGGCAGCTAAGGGCCAATCTTATAAGTAGGCCTTTCCAAGGATAGCAGTCTCAGGCCTGCTATATTAACTCTTTCCTCCACAATGGGTAGGTATTAAGTTTAAACAAGTCAGTGAAGCCTTCTTCTAATACACTGGCTACTCTTCCTACCTGGAAATACTAGCTCCCAGGAATACCTTCAAGATCTTACAATTCTATTGGAATAAAACACTTAACTAGCCTGGACTGGAAATATAATGCAAGCAGTAGAGCCTACCATGGTCATCCTGAACAAAATAAAATGAAAACACCATTTTTAAATCCAGAAATTTAGAAAGCTGAACCTGCCAGGCTTGGTGTACTTTGGAATGGCAATGACAGGTCCTTTTTGGTCCAAAACTTAGTTGGGCCCTGCATTTTCTACAAAAGGTCACTTCTGTAAAGACACTTTTCACAAATGATAAAACTAAGTATTGGTATCCATCTTGATTTTTTAACTTGTATCCTAACTAAATTACTCAAAGGGCAGTTTTAATTAAACCACATTTACTGCCACTAAAGAAATAAATTGCAGAGTAGTTAAAGCTAGTCTGAGCATCATTTCTGCCTCTTTTCCTTCTCCTGCCATCTTCCACCCTTTCCTTCTCCTCACAGATCCTCAGTGACAGTATCCCACTTCAACTTGCCTTCCAAAATTGTGTTCCATTCTCCTGACTTTTCTAGTTCCTGCCCTTTTACTCCTATCATTCTTCCATCCAATCAAAACATGCTGTTTTCTAAGAGGACAAGTAATTAGTCAGGAGAATTAATTTACAATAAATTATTCACAGGGGCCAATGTTAATAGGAGAGCATAATCTCTCTATCTTTGTTCCTTCCCTGTGTTTTACTTTAACCGTTTGTTCTTTTTCTAATTATTATAAAAGTCATAATGCTCAAAATATAAAAACTTAGCAAAATATAAATGAACGAAGAAAATTTTAAAAATCATATTTCCTTCTTCTAAAAATTCTACCACTTTAACACTGCTATAGTCTTCCATTCTTTTTACTATGTATATGTATATATATATTTACGTTCTGGGTTGAACTGTGCTCCAAAAAAAAGATATGTTCAAGTCCTAACTCGTAATACCTGTGAATGTAATCATATTTGGAAATAGGGTCTTTGCAGGTGTAATCAAGTTAAAATGAGGTCATGCTAGATTAGAATGGGCCCTAAATTCAATGACTGACATAAAAGGGAAATGTGAACACAGACACACAAGGAAAAATGTGAAGATGGAGGCAGAGATTGGCATAATGCTGCCATAAGTCAAAGAATGCCAAGGACTGTCAACAACCATAAGAATCTAGAAGAAACAAGGAAGGATTCTTTTCTAGAGACTTCAGAGGGAACATAGTCCACAGACAACTTGATTTTGGACTTCTAACCTCAAGAACTGTGAAAAAATAAACTGTTGTTTTCAGTTGCTCAGTTTGTGGTAATTTGTTATGGGAACCCTAAGAAATTAACACAGTATATTTTACAAAAATGGGATCTTCCAATACCTACTATTTTATAACCTTTGTTTTTTTATTTAATAATATATAACTGATGATTATCTGTGTCACTCTTCAACGATCCTTTTACTAGGTATCTGGTTTCTATTTATGGATAAAGTATGATTTATTTAGCTGGTATCACACCATTAAATATTTGCGTCATTACCAATTTCTACTCTTATAAATAATGTTGCAATTAACATCCTTAAATTACTGTAGCTAATGAATTTACTACTATTCCTAGAAATCCAGACAGGCTGTATCTGTGCACCCATGAACAAAACATGAGTGCACCCATTTCCCATCAGTATTGGATTTTACAATTTGAAAAAAGCATTGCCAATCTGATAGGCCAAAAAAATGGTATAGTATTTTATTTACCTTGTGAACTGCCTGGGACATAGAAAGACTGAACAAATGATAGCTGTTGTTTCATTATATTATTGTTAGTACAGAATCTATCATTTCCCCACTAATCTGAAATGTGCATTTCATCATTTACTAGATTTTTCTATGCATTGAGATCTGAACTTTCTGTTTTAGTCCTGCATTTGTAGCCCTCCTCTCATAATCTATATGTATATGATCAAAAGAGACCTATAAAGTATTCTTGGCTTAAGCCTTGGAGTTATTCTAGTGAGAAATATTTTAAACACAAAAACAAGAAACCAATTATGGGATATGGATGGGAGAAAAAATGAGAGCAGAGAGGTTTTTATCATGTCACCAAAATGACAACTGCTATCACAACCTAACCTTGGTTTCTTCACATACCAAGAGGTAGCCTTGTCTTTTTCTGTCTCCTTTGAACAGGAGCCTCTGGGTGCTCTTTGAGTTCTTTAGTTGATGGCTCACTGTCCTCAGAGGGCCTTCGACCAGCAGTCTGTGCAAGGCCTTCCAAAGAAGCACTGGCTATAGAAAAACAGAGTATAAAAAAACAAGATTACTTGAGCAAAGATCACTGAATCTTAAAAAGATGGAGGAAAAGGTAACTAGAATGTTTCCTATGGAATAACCCTGTCTCTTTCAGAACTAATTGTCCCACAAATCTTTACTTCCTCCTCACCTGTAACTTTGAGCTTTAAGTTGGGAAAAGAAATAAATGAAGGAATAAGAAAGGCTGAGGAAGAAAAAAGAGAGAGCTAAAAAGAAGAGCAAAAGATAGGAGGAGGAGAAATTGCTTCAGAACATTTAGAATTTTCAAGAAGGTGGAAAACATAATAAAAACTGACACCATAGAGTATTCTCTTACTTGTCTGTTGCCTTAAGAATTTTCATCAGCCTCTATATAGTAAATGTAAGGCTGGTTGCCTCGCCGGGAGGCCAGGCATACCCACCTCTGCACTCAGCACCTGACTCTGCACCCGGCACCAGGCTCTGCACTCGGCACCTAGCTCTGCCGCATGGCTCCCTTGGAAGGCTCTGGCTAATGCAACCCTGGTCGGCTCTTGCAGCGGAAAACCCGCCCAACAACCCGCCAACCAGTAGCGGCCCGCCCCGTCTCAATCCTGCTCCCCTGGACCCAATCAGAGCACCAAGCTGTTGCTCATTTCTCCTAGCAATAAAACCCCCCGCCCCAGGAAGTCAGCGAGACTTCTCTGGCCCCTTTCTCCCAACCATAGAACCTCACCCAGGAGCTGAATAAATTGGCATTTAATTTTCTTATACTGGCCTCAGTTTCCTCATTTTAAACTCGGCAATAACCCTTACAGTAAAGTCCTTCATTAATAAATTAAAGAATGATAAAATCATCATGGATAATTGGAGTTAACAGGTAATTTATAAATTTCTTCATTTGGTCATTCATTTCAACTTCTTCCCTCATGAAATCTTTTAAAAGAATTTCGGCACATTTTGGCAGATTTGGATTTTACCTGACTGCATTACCTTCCTTGCTTTTCTTCACAAAAGAAGAAACAGAAATGTGCCGGGCGTGGTGGCTCACGCCTGTAATCCCAGCACTTTGGCAGGCCGAGGCGGGCAGATTACCTGAGGTCAGAAGTTCAAGACCAGCCTGCCTAACATGGCAAAACCCATTTCTACTAAAAATACAAAAATTAGCCAGGTGTGGTGGCATGTGCCTGTAGTGCCACCTACTTGAGGAGGCTAAGGCAGGAAAATTGCTTGAACCCAGGGGGTGGAGGTTGCAGTGAGCTGAGATCACACCACTGCACTCCAGCCTGGGCAAAAGAGCAAGATTCTTTCTCAAAAAAAAGGAAAAAAAGAAATATAAGTATATTAATAAACAAATGCAAAGGTGCTTAACCTCACTAGTATTTAGAGAAATGCAAACTAAAGTAAGTTACTTTTTGCCCACTAAATTAACAAAAAAATTTTCAATAATTAATATTGTCTAATATTGTTAAGGATTTAGACAATAAGACACTCTGAGACTCTACAGGGAGCAAGATAAAAACTGAAGCTTCCTTGAAGGTAATTTAGCAGAGTCTATCATATCAATAATGCACACATTCTTCACCTAGCAATTCCACTGCTAGCAATCCATCCTACAAAAATACCTCTTCCCTACCACCCACTATTTTATGTAGAACTGCAATGTTTGGAGTGAAAACTTTGAAATAATCTAAATAACCTAAAAATATGAAATAACCTAAATAAATAGAAGAGCAGTGATTATGGTATAATCTTACCATGTAATACAATGAAGTCACTGTTTAAGAACACAGAGGACTCTGTGTATTAAGAAACAAAGACTGTACATATGATTCCTTTTATGTTATTTATTTATTTATTTAAAAGGAGCAGCAAACACAGAAATCTTTTAGGAATGTGAGAGGTCACAAGTAAAGAGTGAAGTTAAAGGATCAGTTACAGATAACTTTGAGGGGCAAGGCATGGTGGTTTATGCCTATAATCCCAGCACTTTGAGAGGCCGAGGCAGGTGAATCATGAGGTCAGAAGTTTGAGACCACTCTGACCAACATGGTGAAACCTCTCTCTACTAAAAATACAAAAAATTAGCTGGGTGTGGTGGCACATGCCTGTCCCAGCTACTCGGGAAGCTGAGGCAGGAGAATTGCTTGAACCCAGGAAGGGGAGGTTGCAGTGAGCTGAGATTGCACCATTGCACTCCAGCCTGGGTAACAGAGCAAGACTCCATCTCAAAAAAAAGAAAAAAAAAGAAAGATAACCCCAAGGTTTCAAGCCTGAGTGCTGGGAAAATGGCAGGTTCCATTAACATAAAATCATGAGATGTAAACATTTATTCTTAAAGCCGATGATGGATTCTAGATGTGCTGAGTTTAGAGTGACTGACACAACATCCAGGATTATTAGTAGATGACTAGGACAAAAAGGAGTTCTGCTCATTACTGAAGCTTTAACATTTAAATGACGATGGGGCCATGCCTTCAGACTCATGCTCTAATGTAGAGAGATTCTGACTGAAGTAAGATTTAAGAACTCTGTTTCTAAATCCAGTATCCTGTTCAAGGGTCTGGAATCAATCATAACTTAAAACCATATATGTTGTCTAGGAATAAAAGACCTTAAAGAGTCTAAGAATATCATGGAAATAAGAGTTTAGATGGCACCACCTTTTATTCCATGTCTGTGTCCAGATACTCGGGCTGCCCACTGCCCTGCACCTCACTACCATCAGGAATACCACTGCTTCAAACTGGCCTTAATTCTATCCTCAGTGAAGTGGTGATTCGGGGCTGCTGGGGCCTTACCTCGCCCTGATCTGGGATGTTTACTATGCCTGAGGTTCTGGGAAAACTTGTGCTCCCACACAACAAAGAATAACATCTTACCTGGTGTGTTTTTTGTTCTGGGCTTCTTTTTCTTAGGACGACTAAGTGGAATATCATCTATAAAGCAGAAAAAAAAGTCAACAGAAAAGGCTGCCTAAAATTCAACGCAGAGAACAGTGGGAACTTTTAGTAGGGAAAAATTTTCCCTCTCTTCCCTGGGCCCAGCAAACTTTTATAGATTAGGGGAAGAAGGCAAGATATTGAGAAAATCAGACAGAGCCCACAGTGTGGTACCAGTAGCACACAGCAGGTTAGTGATGTTAGAAACTGACACAGAAAGTGGGTGCAACAAAGATTCATCTGATACCCTACATTTCCCAGCCCCCTTGCACATAGGTGTGGCCTATGACTGGTTCTGACCCATAGGCTGTGAGCAGAAGTGATTTGTGTCATTTCAGAGCCAAACATTGAAAAAGCCAGTGCGTAATCTTCCAGCTTTCTCTTCCCTTGCTGTGGTGACTGAGGAAGTCTCATGTTAAGATGGTGGGACCACAGCACAGAAGAAGCCTAGATTGCAGGCCAGGCATAGTGGCTCATGCCTGTAATCCCAGCACTTTGGGAGGCCATGACAGGCAGATCACTTGAGCTCAGGAGTTCAAGGCAAGCCTGGTCAACATGGCAAAACCCTGTCTCTATTAAAAATACAAAGAGTAGCCAGGTGGGGTAGCACATGCCTGTAATCTCAGCTACTTGGGAGGCTGAGGCAGGAGAATCACTTGAAACCAGAAGTCAGAGGTTGCAATGAGCTGAGATCACACCACTGCACTCCAGGCTGGGTGAATGTCTTTTTTTTTAAAAAAAAAAAAAAAAAAAAAAGTAGCCTAGATTTCTGTATCAATAGTAAAAAGGCAGTGAAAGGCAATTGTCCTCAATTTTTGCCACAGCAGACTTTGTATTAATTAGAAATAACCCTGTATGATATTAAGTCACTGAGATTTGGGGGTTTAAGTATAATATAACCTTGCCTACCCTGACAAAATGAGACAAAGGAAGATGTAGTCCCTATTATAGAGCTACAAACTAGCCAACAGCTACATGCTGGGTGATCCCATTCAGGGATGAAGTGCTTTTATAATGGTAAGGTCATCCAGTGCTATATATCAATGTTAATTTTTAAATAGTAGTCATGGGAGATTATTATGACAAAAAGATATCATAGAATTATAAATTACACCATTCAGATTCAATTTTCAGAGAAACAAACCAAGGAATCAAACTAATTTTTGAACACCAAATACTATATTTGGAAAATTTCACATTGACATTAAACTAACTCACCTTGACTAACACGTCATGTAACACCGAACAAATTTAATCAGCAGGACAAAGACAAAAAAAAGAAACAATTGGAAACCTGTTATTATTCACAATGAAAACTGACTTATTACAAATTTAAAATAAAATTAGCTTCACGTAATATCAGCTAGTTTACAAACTAGCTTATTGCTCATAATTAATAAGCTGTTTAATAACACTGCTAATAAAATAATGCCAATATTTTTACATATACATATTCCCTACTGTCTATTAATAAAGTGGATTAAGCAGATTAAGAACTCTTACTTGTCACTGATTAAAATCAGCTTAAACTCTGAGGAAACTATTCTCACAAACAAAATATCAGAATTTTGATTTAAAAAAAAACTCAGCTTCAAATAAGGTAATATTCTAAGGATTAAAAAAAAAAAACCACTAAAACAGTTAGAATGGGAATGGATCCATTATCTTACCATGTTGATATTCAGGCTTTTAAATATAACATTCAATTATAACGGTTAGTCTTATAATTCAACGATTTTTCACCTTTAAAATTTTAGAAAATCCCTAAATTTTCAGAAGATTTTCCTGAATCATTATAATTTTGCAATGGTACTAGTCAATTTTTCCACTGTCTTCATTTTCCATTGTTAAAGCTCAATGATGAAATTACTGTATAATTTTTACCTTGGCACAGGTGGAAGGGCTCGTGGAGGACGCTGTGGGAGGAAAGAAAATGAAATTTGCTTGTAAGTAAAAGCTTAGAGAATCTTTACTTCATGTATCCCAAATACCATAAAGTTATTCTTTTTTTTTTTTTTTCTTTTTGAGATGAATTCCTGCTTTGTTGCCCAGGCTGGAGGGCACTGGCCCGATCTTGGCTCATTGCAACCTCCGCCTCCTGGGTTCAGGCAATTCTCCTCTCCAAGTATCTGGGATTACAGGCACTGGCCACCATGCCTGGCTAATTTTTGTATTTTTAGTAGTGATGAGGTTTCACCATGTTGGCCAGGCTGGTCGTGAACTCCTGACCTCAGGTAATCCGCCCAACTCAGCCTCCCAAGTGCTGGGATTATAGGAGTGAGCCACTGTGCCCAGCCAAAGCTATTCTTTCAAGTCTGTTGTTCAGACATAACAGAAAAATATAATGGATCAGAAATAGGATCTTCAAATCTCCTGATAATCCTGTTCATCAGTGATGCTTGACAGGTACTGATGAAAAACATGGGCAATTTAAAATTTGTTCTGCCATTCTAAATTTCATATAAAATTCTTTCCTTCCTACATTCCTTTTTATCTCCAGGCCAGGCTCTTTTCTAAGCATTTGGGATACACTAGTGAACAAAACAGAGAGAATCCTGCTTTTATGGAACTTACATTCTAGTGGTTGAGTATTAGAAACAATGTTAAAAATATATATAATAATATATACTATAACACAATTTTTTTAAAGGTCACTTGAAAATACTGGGAAGAAACAGTTTTAGGGCAGAAAGAATGATGGGGGAAACCCTTCTAAATGCTCATTTACATGAATAAGAAAAGTGAAGTTCAGAGAGCATTAGTGTTGAGAAGTGTTTTCAGAATCAAATACTAACAGAAATGCCTAGAAGCCTATTTAATGTTCCAAGTATCTCATGCCGCTTGCAAAAGATATTTATTCAAAATAGTTAAATTTCAGACACTCTTGTAGTTTGTCTTTTAGCATTCCATTTGTTAGAGCAGGTTAATGCAGATACTGCAAGATTAGGACGAGGCAAGCTGCCGTAATACCATCCGGTAGTCAAAATTACATCTGGAAAAGAATGACAGTCACGGGAACGTGCTATTGTTCTAAAGATGCTACCAAACGCGCGATTGATCTAAAGAATCAGTTCACGTCACTGATTTCAAAAGTCCCGCAAAAATGACGTTCCACGCACCCAGAAACCCAATCTTTAATCCTCAAAAGTAGGACGACTCAACTGAAGACAAAAATCCTAACAGCTAAAACTAGCTAAGGCTCGCTTACCACAGGCTTCTTCCCCATTCTGCGTTTAGCCAGCCCCGGCTACCGCCGGCCCGAAGGCGCAGGGCGCCCCACCCGTTGCGGCTCGGCCGCGCGCGCAGGCGCAATGCGTCATCGGGCCGCGCCGCTGGACTAATTCCCCGCACTCAGCCCCCTGGGGGGACGTCGGGGTGAGAGGCGCGCTGGGACATGGACTGGCGGTCCCAGACTAGCCCTGCCGAAAAGGGGACCTCGGAGTCGGGGATAATGTGCCCAGGAGCAGAGATCCGGCGGCCGTAGCCCTCCAATCACAGTTTTCCCGTGGTTTCCCAAGTAGTCGCAGTGATTTGTTTGCGAGGAGCTGGGAGTGAGAGAAGACTTTGGTTAAAGGACTCCGCAGGCAAACAGCGATCTCTCTTCTGGGCGGCTACAGCCCTCTCCTCCGAGTTTAGGAGAGTCCCAGCTGGAAGCCCTGGAACCCGCCGGGCCCCGGGCCGCAGAGAAGTGAAGCGTTGTTGTGGCAACGCGGGCTTAGGTCCCCGGAAACTTCATGGCAGGCCCCTCTCCGACTCCGAGAGTTCGGGTCCCGGCCTCGCCTGGGTCCCCGTCCCACTCCTGGAGGAGCGGATGCGCGCATTCCAGGAACAAGGCCCTCCGCTAGTGATCCCTAGCTCGTTGGCGCCGCCCTCCCATTCCCCCTGCCTGGGTAGCGGCTGATCATCCACCTCTCGAGGCCGACGCGCCCCTCGCCGCTCACCAGGTGGCCCTCCTCCAGCCGAGGCCCCGAGTCAGCCCTCATGGTGCTCTCCCCGCTGGGCTCTTCCTGCGCAACCGCTGGCGGTCCAAGCCCAGCTCCCCGCGACGCCGCGATCTGCGGGACGCCGGGCTTCTTGGCGCTTGGCGAGGCCACCGCCCCCTGAGCCAGATCCCCGCCCGCCTCGGCTCTGCCGGACCCTGCTGGGTTACAGACGAACGCGTTTACTCTCCAGGACCAACAAGTCTTTGCGAGCCTTGGTGTGTGGATGTGTATTGATACAGGCAATCCTCACATTTCCTCCAATTGCTTACCCTTCATCCCACAACCGTGTAAATCAAATTTGGAAAAACTTTTTCTCAAAGAACCTTAAAATCAAATCCGACGTCACATAAATATCACTACAAACGACTTAATTTGCATAGTTTTGTTTGGTTGGGTGTTTTTTTTTTTTTTTAACATAACTTTAGCAGAGAACTACAATTTTTTTTTTTATTGTACTTTAAGTTTTGGGGTACATGTACAGATCGTGCAGGTTTGTTACATAGGTATACACGTGCCATGGTGGTTTGCTGCACCCATCCCCACCCGCCTTAGGTATTTCTCCTAATGTTAGCCCTCCCCAATCCCCCCACCCCCTGCTATCCCTCACCTAATCCCCTGCCCCCCAACAGGCCCCAGTGTGTGATGTTCCCCTCCCCGTGTCCATGTGTTCTCATTGTTCAACACCCACTTATGAGTGAGAATATGTGGTGTTTGGTTTTCTGTTCTTGTGTCAGTTTGCTGAGAATGATGGTTTCCAACTTCATCCATGTCTCTGCAAAGGACATGAACTCATCCTTTTTATGGCTGCATAGTATTCCATGGTGTATATGTACCACATTTTTTTTTATCCAGTCTATCTTTGTTGGGCATTTGGGTTGGTTCCAAGTCTTTGCTATTGTGAACAGTGCTGCAATAAACATACGTGTGCATGTGTCTTTAGAGTTGAATGTTTTATAATCCCTTGGGTATATACCCAGTAATGGGATTGCTGGGTCAAATGGTATTTCTAGTTCCAGATCCTTGAGGAATCACCACACTGTCTTCCACAATGGTTGAACTAATTTACATTCCCACCAACAGTGTAAAAGTGTTCCTATTTCTCCACATCCTCTCCAGCATCTGTTGTCTCCTGATTTTTTAATGATTGCCATTCTAATGCGTGAAATGGTATCTCAATGTGGTTTTGATTTGCATGTCTCTATAAATATTTGAATCGTGCATTCTGTTTTACAGTTAAAGAGATGGGAAAGATGGAATAATGGTGTAAATAAGGAGAAGAGAATGATGGAGAAGATGAACATATACAGGAACAGGGAAAGCACCTGGAAATCTCAAATCTGGGGGAAGAAAGGGAAACAAGACTTTGTAATGGATACTAATCTTGCTGCCAAACAGAATCTTGTTGCCCTATACACACAGAAGCCAGTATTATGGCACTGTTTTTTTGAGAAAAGTTTTTATTGTGAATTAACTAACAAGGAGACAGGAGTATAGCTCTAATCTGTCTCCCTGTGCTGGCTTTAAGGCAGTATTTTTATTAGAAAAGGTTTAGGGAGTGGATTCTGGGATTAGTAGGTGATTGGTAGAAGGAAATAAGCGGTCTGGAAAATCCTCTGGCGTTCACAGTTATTTCATGTCCCTTCATGGGTTGCATGTGCAAATTTTGGAGGAAGTCAGTATGAAACATGGGAGTAGATTCGAGCTGTGACGCCAGCAAGTTCGTTTTGTACAGACTCCAGGTAGCCATTTGTGTTAGTACTAACCAACTTCAGCCAGTTTTTTTGTTTTTGTTTTAAATCTCACAATGGAAGAAGTTTCAGCATTTTAGCAAGTTGTTTTTTATCTGCCATCCTGCATGCTCAAGAATTTCTGTTAGTCCCTGGTTTCTTTAACTCTGAGACACAGTTTCAATATTGTTATTTTCTATATATAGGTCTCTAGGACTAATCCATTGCCTTTTTCTAATTTAGGCATGCATGTAGATATTGGCTGTAAGGAAAATTAGTGTTTGTCACACCTCTGATGAGAATAATTTTTTCCTTGTAGCCTGATTTGTAAATAATGAAGGCAGTGCAGTTTTTTGTAGGTTTTGATGTTAGGTGTGAAAATGTGTATACTAAACCTTTCTTGCTGAGTTAGTCAAGTAAGCACTTTTTGTAAAAGATGTTTTCATAAAACACATTTCATAGAGTAGAATACAATTTCTAAAATTAAATATTGCTTATTTTAGGAAAGCTCTTTATTTGAATCTTAAAAGATCATGTGAAATCTGCAAAAGTCTCATACTCAGTGTCTTAACATTATTCGTATTTCTACCACAGCTTCATATGAGGTAAAGGAAAAAAAATTAATAGCCAAATAGGTAACTACATAACCATACAACAAATTTTTTTTCAAATAAGATTAATAAACTGCTTCACTTTTAAAGTTGTACACATTATAATGGGTCAAATACTGCCGTTTTAGATTGCAGCTGGAGATGGCGGTGACAACGGTACAGTGTTAAAACTCCAGCATTCAACGAGAAGTCTCATTAAGACTCAGTATCTGAGGAAATCCACGTTGCTGGTACCCACTGAGGCTCCTCCTGAGCCTTCTGTATGGCAGACAACAACTGGGCACATGCATCTTGCAAGCTGTCATTCACAATCACATGATCAAAAAATTGACCAAACTGAGTTTCCATTCTTTGGGCTAAATTTTCCATCTCTTGTAGGTCTTCGTCCTTTAGGAAATACAGAAAAATACAGATAGTACAAACTTAGACAAATGGAAAAAATACGGTTTGCTATGCTGTCACATTCAGCTGTGAAACTATAACCAGTGAGGTCCAATAAATGTCTTCTAAATTACAAAACTTATGTTTCCATCTTTAGTCTTAATGTCTGGTTGATGTTTTGTAAAATTTATTAATAGTTTGCAGACAGATTACTCCCCTCAACTTCCCATGTGAATTTATTTTAACTCTTATCTAAACATGAAGCTCTCTAACCATATACAACATAAAGCCAAAAAAAATGTACCAGTTTAAATAAAATTTAAACATAAATTTCAAGTGAACATTAATCTGATAGGAATAACATTATTTTAAAGATATAAAATGGCCACTTTCAACATGAGGATGGTATAAGCCAGTTATATTATCTATTTCTACTATTGTGAAATGTTCATTTAATGAAGATAATTTAGGCTTCACTTGGCACTAATACACTAAATTCATTGCTGCTATTTTCTTATTAGTTCACGACAAAATAGTACAACTTGTCACCAGTACAATCTGAAACACAAATACAAATGCAGGCACCGAAATCTTATGGCTTTACAAAGTGACTATACATATGATCCAGAAACAATTTTGTTAATTTGTTTAGACTGTCATAAAAAGAAAAAATTTAAATGCCCATAATACTCAACAAATACATTCATGGACTCCACTGTTCACAAGGCAAACTGGAAAATCAGATCTCCATAGTCATTGAAAAAAATAAAGAAAAATAATAAGAGAAAGAATAAAGATACTTGTGGTTGCTTTGGCAGCACATATACTAAAACTGAAACAATGCAGAAATTAGCATGCCCCTTGTACAAGGATGACATACAAATTTTTAGTGTATCATTCATATTTTTAGTTTCAGTTTTGCCAGGTAAATAAATTCTGGAGATCTGTTTCACAACAATGTGAATATACTTAACACTAACTTAATACTAACACTGAACTTAAACTTAAAACAGTTAAAATGGTAAGTTTTATGTGTTTTTACCACACACACACACACACACACACACACACACACACACACACAAAATAAGTGGCTACAATATCTTTATCTGGGTAATGGTTATCTGGGTGCATACACACATAAAAATTCATTAAACTGTACACTCAATTTATACACCTTACTGAATATATGTTATGACTCACAATATTTAAAGTGTGTTTAATGTAAAATATATGTATCCAACTGGAAAAACTCCCCTGTTCTAGGATGGGATCACTGATTAATTTTATCTGGCTTGCCCCCTCTATTATTACCATGATCATTAATAAAATTTTTTGTGAGACGCCTCATTTTACAGATGAGATATACTCCCTAGAGCATTTTTAAAGTAAGCTTTTAAGTAAAATCTGTTTAAAATACAAATATCAGGCTTGTATATGCCCAATTTCTGTTTGGCTGTGCAAACTATGGCTCAAGGATTTTTTTTAAGCTAGTCCAAAAAAAAGAATAAAGAAAAAAGGATAGCATCGTAACATTTATTAAACTTTATTTTTATATCTGTAAGTGATGTCTATCAAAAAGGATAAATCGTAAGGGCATTACAATTAGAAACAAAAATTACATTCTCTAACACAGGTCCTATAGAAACAATACAGTTTTTAATTTTTTATATAGATTTTTTTTTGGTAAAATAAAATTATAGTAATAATTTCATTGAGGACCTTTTGGGGAGGGGGTTCAAAAAGAAGGAGGAGGACAATGCAATCAGAGTTCCTTGGCCTGGCCCTACACAAATCTCTCTCACCAGAAGTCACTGAAAGCAATACAGTAATTTTTGACTTGCTCTTACCTTGAACTTCATGTCCACAAAGTAGTCAGTAATAATCTTGGCATTTTTCCGAGATTGTTTCATACACCTCATATTAGATGGCTTTATAAATATGACATAGGGCTTCAGTTCATGGGTTCGAGCCACTTGAATATCCTACACAGAAAAATTAAATGCACATTTATTTTTTGTTTGTTTTGTTTTGAGACATGGTCTTGCTCTGTTACCCAGGCTGGAGTACGGTGGTACAATCATTGTTCACTGTAGCCTCAACCTCCTAGGCTCAAACAATCCACCTATCTCAGCCTCCTGAGTAGCTGGGATCACAGGCACGTGCCACCATTCCCAGTTATTTTATTTTGTTTTGTTTTTGAGACAGTGTCACCCAAGCTGGAGTGCAATGGTGCCATCTCAGCTCACTGCAACCTCTGCCTTCCAGGTTCAAGCAATTCTCATGCCTCAGGCTCCCTAGTAGCTGGGATTACAGGCATGTGCCACCACGCCCAGCTAATTTTTGTATTTTTAGTAGAGATGGGGTTTCACCATGTTAGCCAAGCTGATCTCAAACTCCTGACCTCAAGTAATCTGCCTGCCACAGCCTCCCAAAGTGCGAGGATTACAGACGTGAGCCACCACACCCGAACCCAGCTAATTTTTTATTTTTTGTAGTGATGGGGTTTCACTGTGTTGCCCAGACTGGTCTCAAACACCTGTCCTCAAGAAATCCTCCCATCTTGGCCTCCCAAAGTGCTGGCATTATAGGCATGAGCCACTGCACCTGACCACTGCACCTAACTTTCTAGAGTCAACATGAAGCTTCTCAAAATTTCTAAGACCAGAAATTAGCAATTATTTTTAGTTAGAATATAGTCTCATGTGCCCCAATTCCTCAATTCTAAAAAACATTTTAATAATTTAGAGATGGGGTTTTATAATAAAAATTAAGGTCAAATCCTGACTCTTACTAGCTATGACTAGCTACTGAAATCTAACTAGATGAGTAAGAGTCTATACATGTGAGAATCTCATGTACTAAGAGTAGGATTCTATACATTATCTCATATTACAAAGACAAAGACAAACTGTCAAGATGGATGAGCTCTGTTTCACCTTCACTTCCCTTTCCTCTTGCTATTATCTCACATTGGATACTACTGCCATCTTTTTTCCTCTGATTCTCTAGAACACAATGTAAATTTCTAAATGACTAAGAAAACATGGCTGGGCACAATAGCTCACGCCTGTAATCTCAGCACTTTGGGAGGCCGAGGCAGGAGGATTGCTTGAGCCTAGGAGTTCTATTGCCAGACCAGCCTGCCAAACATGGTGAAATCCTGTCTCTAGTAAAAATACAAAAATTAGCCAGGCATGGTGGCTTGCACTTGTAGTCCCAGCTACTTGAGAGGCTGAGGCACAAGAACTGCTTGAACCCAGGAGGCAGAGGTTGCAGTGAGCTAAGATTGCTCCACTGCACTCTAGTCTGGACTACAGAGGAGGGCCTTGTCTCAAAAAACAAAACAAACATACACACAGACACAGAAAGAAAATACGAAGATCACAAAAATTGGGCCTACGGATTGCATGTTCTTTATCTTACCTTAACTCACTTACCCCTGCTCCATTCTACATGTGATCTCAGGAAGGTAGCCACAGATATGACAACATAGAAACCTCACCTCCTTGTACAAAGCAACAAGATGTTACCTTGATGCCTTTGTGATCAAGGTTAAAGCAAGAAAGATACTTGCTTCTCTTCATGGCCACCCACTCAGTTCTGCTTTTCTGTCTGAGAAGCAAGACTTCTTTCTCAACTAAAAGCAAAATGTTGTCAATTGACATATTATGTAAGATCTTAGATATGAGAAATGGCCTTATTCTTAAAAGCCTAACAGAATAAATGTCTCAACTATAATCTACAGCATGTGCACAAAAAAATGGATGACATGCATTCAGTATTCCACCATGGACCCACCTGGGGCTCTAAGTCCATGACACAGACCTTTCCTTCGTCAAGAACTGTTTGAACGGCATCCACACTAGTGCCATACAGGTGGCCTTTGTACTCACCATGTTCCAGCATCCTGCAAGGGCAGGCCAAACAAAACAGAATGCTTTCTACAAGGAAAATATTATTAGCAGTAACATGAGGATAAACTGCACTACAATTGAATATAAATATGTGAACTTTATTAGCACAGAAAAAAATAATAGATATTCAAGAGGCGAACAAAATGAGGATATCTAAAATTTATGTATTTCCTCAAGTTCTCCTAGGTTTGCAAACTCCATTCTGCTCCCTTTCCAAACCCAGTGAGTTGGTGTGCTGGTATATCAATGTACATTTCTTGCTTAACTCCTCAGAAACAAAAGGAATTACCCAGGAGCTTTGGAAAATACATAAAAATAGGAAATCTATTTTGAATGTAAAATAACCAGAGGCAAGAATTAGCTTCTGAACCTCTACTTTACCTGTGACTATATATGAGGCTTTCAAATGTTTCCTTGGACACATAGTGATACTCACGCCCATTTATTTCATAACTCTTTTTAGTACGAGTAGTGTCTATCAAAAAAAAGGGAATGAAAGATTTCAGAGTCTTCAAAATTCTTTATTACCAGTATGCATTTGAATAGAGATAGCTATTCAAAATAAATAGATGAATATATAATCAAATAGATAAAGAAAATGCTAGAACTAAAGAGAAGAAGTCTGAATTGGTGGTAAGGTCTTATATCAAAATCAGTCTATAAACCTTTATTGAGTGCTGATGGTGTGGAAAAGAATGTACTAGGTATTAAGCCAGGATGAGAAAGACCTCAGGGGACACCTGTTATTACTTCAAAACAAGTGCTAGTGAATTACGTGTGAACCCTAAGATGCCTAGAGGTTCCTGGGTAGCAATACTAATAATATCATACATTTGGATAGTGCATTTCCCACGATCTCATTTCATCCTCCACATTCTTATCCTAGGTAAACTGTTAATGTCTATAATTTACTCACAAGTAAAGCTTTTGGAGAAACTTACTCACATTCATAAGACTCATGAAAAGTGAAGTTGAATTAGAACTTCTGTTCTGACTCCCCCTAGATGAATATTTCCTACAACAATAGATTCTTAAATCTGAAATGGAAAAAGCCCATGACATTCTGCAGTCTTGGCCAGATGCATTACGGTCAAGACTGATGCATTAATACCCAAGTGAGTGGTGATTCATTTAGGGATCTCTAGGAGGGAAAGATTGGATGAGTCTAGATTCCGTCTGATTCTTTGATATGGCCACTTTGATTACAGACTCTTCAACTTAAATAGTGCCAGGTGGTAGAGAATATTGGAGTTCATCAAGTATCTAAAAGTTATTTGTAGTCTGCTCATCCATTTATTCAACTAGTGTGTACTGAATACCTACTATGTTCCAGGTATCACGTTAGGTTCTGAAAACACAAAGATAAGTAAGACACAGTTTCAGCTCTGCATCCTATATACTGTAAAGCTAGTCCCTTAATCTCCATTACCACCAATTCCCCTTATTCATAAAGAATTTGTATATTTGCATTTGACAAAGTTTAAGGATGCAATAGATCAACATCTGATGATATCAATACAGGGAAATGATCAAGTAGGAGCTCAAAACCAGCCTTAAATTATCAAAGGAGTTACCAACATTTAAGGGAGTCTAAAAGCATATGTCATTTTGGGGTCATTTTTGTTTTTCCTTATTCATGCCTCTCATCAGATCCTTAGCATTCCTGCAGTTATGCCACATATCTCCCATAACTTCCTACTTAAAAAAATAAAAATTCTAGTAAAACCTTATAGCTCTCAGGTGACCGTGAATTATGTCAATATAAACCCAAGATGACTCCTCCTCCTTTGTTTCCATTGGACTAATATTTACATGGTAGGTTAAAGTCTGTGAATTGATGCATAACTCAAAGTATCAATTTTAAGCTTAAAACTTCAATTTAAAAAGCAAAATATGGGCAGTATTTTCTCACTTTGAATAATTAAAATTCTATGTTGAAATTCTTAAAATTCTTCCATATTCTGTGGGCATTTTTATCCAGACCTTCCAAAAAGGGTGATTTCAGCCGGGTATGGTGGCTCATGCCTGTAATCCCAGCATATTGGGTGGCCTAGATGGGTGGATCACCTGAGGTCATGAGTTTGAGACCAGCCTGGCCAACATGGTGAAACCTCATCTCTACTAAAAATACAAAAATTAGCTGGGCGTGGTGGCATGCACCTATAATCCCTGCTACTCAGGAGGCTGAAGCAGGAGAATCACTTGAACCTGGGAGGCAGAGGTTGCAGTGGGTCGAGATCGTGCCACGACGGCACCCCAGCCTGGGTGACAGAGTAGACTCTGTCTCAAAAAAACAAAAATGGTGATTTATTTGGTAGTTGTTGTTTTTGAGATGAATGCCCATTCCTGTACATAGAAGCAGTACTTCAGAAAGCACAGCCTATGGGATGCGATCATAAAGCAACTTCTTTGTCTCCCATTGCTATTCTGTGAGGCAAGATCTTCCCCAGCCCCTGCATAAAAATCTAGCAGTTTCCTGGCTGGGCTCAGTGGCTGATGCCTGTAATTCCAGCACTTTGGGAGGCTGAGGCAGATCACTTGAGGTAAGGAGTTCGACATCAGAGTGGCCAACATGGTGAAACCCTGTCTCTACTAAAACTACAAAAATTAGCCGAGCATGCTGGTGTGCGCCTGTAATCCCAGCTATCTGAGAGGCTCAGGTAGGAGAATCACTTGAACCCGGGAGGTGGAGGTTGCAGTGAGCTGAGATCATGCCACTGCACTCCAGACTGGGCGACAGAGGGAGACTGATAATAAAAAATAAAAAAATAAAAAATAACAGTTTCCATGATTCTCTCATTCAGGTTTAATTTTAAAAGTCTATCATCACTCATGCCACAATTTCATTTTCATCATCCAGTCTCAACTGAGTAATTAAAATTCCATTCCCACGTAATCATCAAAATTATAAACTTCACTTAGATTTTAGGCTGCGTCTCCACACATCTGGCTCAGATTTGCTGCACCAGGGAAGCCTGTGCTCAGAGAAGCCAGATGTCAGGAAGGAGAGTATGAGTTGAAGTTCTCTTTCCTTTCATCAATTTCTACTGCTCCTGCTTCTCCCTGCCCCCGACCAATCTCTCTCCCGCTAGTTCAGAACTTTCTAAGCCTAGAGTGTGGGCAGGGAGAGGAAAGCAGGAAGGAAGGTTCTGGTTTGGCAAATACTGATGCTGGCAGCTGTTGACTCCCTTTAGATTTAGCAGATGCTTAAATCTGGCTCTTTCTCTCCTAAATGATATGTTGGGTTATTTTGCAAACCCTCTCACCACCACCACCAGGCCTCTCAAGTCCATTCCTAATCCAGTTCATCATCTGTGATTCCTTCCAAAGCCCGATGTATTTGGGAGCCCACTTTTAGCCTTTTTTTCCTTGAGGCTTCTTCCTGGGCAGTGATCAGCTAATCCTGGGCTGACTTTCTTACACATTATCTGCCCAGATCTGGTCCTTGGGGAATATCACAAGTGTAGCTGTGGTGGACGCTACAAGGACAGCTACTTCCCAAATTACAGGCATTGGCCACTTCCTGTAAGCTCTCCTCCTTTGGATTTTTCAGGTATAATTTGGACACCATTCTTCAGTGTCTCCTAAAGTGCAGGGGACACATAGGAAGCTCTCTAAGATGTCCCCCTAAGTTCCTCTGTCTTGCCTTGAGGGGAGGGGAAGCAGGCACACTCACACACTCACACACACCCAGTGAGTCAGGAACACACAGCACAGCTCTCTCCAATAAAAGCCTCCCTGAAAAGCCACCATCAATCCCCCTCCCCAAGCCTTTTATACCTTCCAGCTGTGTGAAGAGTTTAACTTGTTTGCACATTCCTCATTTAAAGATGTATATCTTAGTGTCTCAGTCAAAATTTTAACTTCCTTTTACACATATTAGAAACTATGCATTATTATACATTATTATAAACATGCATTATTATGAACTTTCTATTTTCTTGAAATCAGGAATTCTATCTCAAGTCTTCATCTTTTCTATTTTTACAATAAAACAGGTTTTCTTAGAGTGATTCTAAAACTTTTTTTTTAAAAAGGCTGAATCTCCGTATGAAATAAATAATTCCTTCTATTTTTAGAATTGTAGCTCTCAAATGTCTTAAAGCTTAAAAAAAAAAAACCTTCATACAACAACTCTAAATGGGTAAAAAACTCACACAATTCTACATAGAAGAACGCCTAGAAGATTATGTTTCAGGAGTTGGTTTGGAGCTGCTAGTAGTGAATGGGGAGCTTAGGAGAAATAAAGGAGTTATGAGTAAAAGGAAATAAGAAAACACCCTTTTTTTTGAGTCAGAATCTCACTTTCTTGCCCAGAGTGGAGTGCAATGGCATGATCTCAGCTCACTGCAACCCCCGCCTCCCAGATTCAAAGGATTCTCTGCCTTGGCCTCCCGAGTAGCTGGGATTACAGGTGTGCAGCACCCCCCTCCCCAGCTAATTTTTATATTTTAAGTAGAAATGGGGTTTCACCACGTTAGCCAGGCTGGTCTTGAACTCCCGACCTCAGGTGACCTGCCCAATTTGGCCTCCCAAAGTGCTGGGATTACAGATGCGAGCCACCGTGCCCAGCCAAAAAACACCATTTTTTAAATGGTTGTGTATTGTATAATCATACTCATAAATTTATATAAAATTATGTGTGCATATATCAATTTTTAGATTAAAAAATAGATAAGGCATTTAAAGAGCCAAGCACAGTGCTGGGAGAATAGCAAGCACTGAGTGCTCATGAGCTATTATTGTTAACTATTAGTTTGCCTGGAAGGCCATCCATATAATTGTTAAGAAATAGAAAAAAGACCTTTTAAAAGCCTAGCCGCCTATATTCCAATAGGTCAATTTTCCTTATTCAAATAAATTGGTTAGAAATACTAAATTCTTCAGGAAGAATCCCTTGAGTCGTATACTTTTACAGCAAAGATGGAATGACATAGTTTAATGAGACCAACAAAGGATGTTTTAGCAAAATACAAACGATTATGAAAGAAAAACTAAACATACGTGGCACAGCACTTTGAAAATGGCTGGGATTAAATTCAATAAGTTGTCTTCTGAGCTCATTTACTCCAACACCAGAGGGTCCTAAACACAAAAAGTCACACACAGAAATAATCAGATGTGGATAAATATAATTATGCGATGGAATCATTTTAGTCCTTCTCTTGAAGAAACTTGAGAGCAAATATTTTGAGGGAAATTAGGTAACTTCCTTTCTCATAAATTGGAACAACCCCAGAAAACTCTTGGGAATTTTCCTAGCGACCCATGGAATAACCCACATTGCTTCAACATTCAGAAATGAGGTAAGGAATCACAGAAGCCTGACCCCCAGCAAACTTCATCCAATGTTGAATGCCAGGAGAATTAGCTGATCTCATTTTAGAGAATAAGAGAGCACTGCCTTTCTTCTTCAAATGAAGTATTTATCAAGTCACAACCAGAAATCAGCCTTGACAACTATAGGTTCTGTGACTTACAGAATTCAGAGGCACATTCCTGACAGGTGATTGAGTCAGCACCCCCATGTCCAACTGGAGGCAGGGCTGACTTCACGTGTATAGAACCTGTGCAGTTACACAGGGCCCATGCCTAAAAGGACACCGTGCTTGGATGAGTTCACTGCTATTGCATCTTGAAATCCTTGATAATTTTTTAAGAAGGCACCCTTGCATTTGCATTTTACGATGGGGCCTGCAAATGATACTGCTGGTCCCAGCTATAAGGCACATTGTTCTGCTCTTCAGGGAGCTGCCTTACTCATGAAGCTAAACACGAACACAGGAAGGCAGTAGGATACAAGCTGCTACTGCTACAAGGACCAGCTTTGCAAAAGTCATGGTCACAAAAGCAGGTCACTCCTACGCTATATTTGCCCTGATCTTTATAAAGCACCAAAGATATAGTCCAGAAGATGTTAGATACTTTTCTAAAATAAGTAATTACAAATTTCTTAGGGGAATGGACTTTAAGGATTTAACACATTTCTCAGAGAAATGAACTTTAAGGATTTATTTTCATGATGCAGGCTAATGATCTGTCTCAGGGAACATCCATCTATGTTTACAGAACAATTCTAAGCAGGCAAAAAAAAAATCTCAGTTATAACCGCATCGTAATGCTTGTTATATAAGTTCATGGACACCATGGTATATCACATTCACTTGTAGATTTTTTTAAAAGCTTGATACAACAAAATTTTACTTATGAACACACTTGTACAATGGCTTAATTTTGTTCTTTAAAAAAGGTATTTGTATGGGGTCCATAAAAAGTTCCACTTTTACCATTATTCTCAATGCAAGACACCTGAATCTAGAAGGAAACCTTCCCAAGGATGAGGAGAGATAGTGCATGCTGAGACATACCCACGAGCACTATGAGGCGGTACTTGTCTGAAGGGCATCGCTGGTACTTCACCACCTCCTCGTAAGGGGCACCCACTGCACTGTAGCAGCTGCCATTGCAGCACACACTGGCATGCAGGGGGCTGAGGTGAGACTTCCTGCGACAAAGGCGCATGCTGCGGCGGAAGCCAGCTGGGGAGGGGAAGCACACAGAACATAAGATTCAGGCAGGAGAGATCACTTCTAGCTTCACACCTGATGAAATATGCAGCAACCATGATCCTAAAGTGTTCATTAATATAGTCACGTCTGTCTGAAGTTAGAAGACGGGAAGCAATATGAGGGAAACATACAAAAATGCCCTCTGTGCTAGCCCATCTAGCACCCACTCTAGGCCAGGCATTGTCCTGGGTACTGGGGATAAAGGGGTCAACTAATCCAAGGCCATTTGCTCATGAAATTTATGTTTTGTAGAAGAGGAGAGACAAAAATAAAAAACAACAAAAAATAAGTACTTAGAGGAAGACTAGGTGGATAGAGAGTAACAAAGGTGCTTTTTCAGATAGGTAGTAAGGTTAGAGTATCTCTGAAAGGTTGGCATTGAGTAGACATCTGGATGAAGGCAGGGAGCCAGATGAGGAAGCCTCTGTGGGGATGAGCAAGCCAGGCCAAGGAAACAGCAAGTGCAGTGGTGCAGAGAAAGGGACTGTGCTTGGAGCATTGGAGAGCCCCAAGGAACCCTGTATAGCTACAGGGCAGTAAGCACAGGGAGTATGGAAATGGGTTGGGGAACTGGCTGGAGCAGATCACACAGGGCCTCTGAAAAGTGTTGGATTGTGGTGAAAGTGTGACGGGAAGCTGTTGGCGATGACATGATTTGATTCATGTTTCTGAAAGACTACTCTGGTTTCTGAAGGAAGGGTGTAAACTGTAGGGAGAGTAAGTGTGGCTTTAGGGGAGGGCAGTTAGGGGGCTACTGCAGCGGTCTGGGTGAGAGATGAGGGTGGCTTAGGCCAGGGTAGAAAGAGTGGAGCAGGTGCATTTTTCATATTTTTCAGGTGGCTTCACTAAGACACAGACATGTTACATGGTTGATTAGGACTGTGTGATCAGTGGCAAAGCTGGACATATGGATCATGATTTCTGAGCTCCTAGATTCCTGCTTATCTGCCTTTGGAATCACAGGGCTTTCTGGTATCTTCAGAGCTGTTCCCAGGTCCTCTCAATAGACAGAGTTAGCAACTCTATGTGTAAGTACAAATACACATGCACACCTCCATCTATACGTACAAATACACATGCACACTTCCATCTATATTTGTATGTCTATATATTGAAAACCATGAGTTCACACCAGTACCTACAATATCAATCCAACACCGCAGGGTTCACTCTAGACCTTCCCTTTCGATGCTTATAACTCCCTTCTCTAACAGTGATAAACCTGGCCCTTGTCGTCCTCAATACATTTGCATATTGGATCAATCAAGAGCACTTGTGCAAGATGGGAGACAGACAGTGTCAATAGCTGGCAGAAAGTGTCACAGCCCAAGCTAGATGAGACAGGGATCTTTTGTAAAGCCTGTTAGGTATCAGAGGCCAATTGATGGCAGCTGATCTCTTGATTTTTCTTTGGCTCTGACAATCTGCACCAGGCACTGTTGCCTGCACAGATGGCTTCATCACCATGCTCATGCTCCTTATTCTCTACCTCTGTGTAGCTGCCTACTCTGCTCAGCTCCACCTGATAGCATTTAGGCTGAATGATTCTGAAAGCAATACAGAAAGGTACCATCACCCTTTTCTTTTTTTTTTTTTTTTCACGCTCTCCTGATGATTCCAAAATGCATCTAGCTTGGGAAATAACCTTCTAGTTTACAGACCCTGCAGCTCTGCTAGTCTTCCCCTGCCTCCCTGTAAAAGGAAGCCCAGAGTGACTGTAGATGAGTGGTACCTGGTCTTTCACAAAGGTCTGCCCAGGTGACAGATTAGAGAAATGTGGCCATAAGAAGATTAAAAGTCAGAGACTTTGTCTCTTTAGCGTAATTTAAATAGGTTACGAAACAGTCTAGAAGAAAGCAAAAAGATTTGTGCTTGATAAGTAATTAATAGATACCCAGTGGAAATTAGATGAATAACGATGAATACTTAATAGATCAGAATATTGGCAATAAAAAAAGGACAGAAAGAAAAGGAAACTAGAATGAGGAACAGGTTTGGAAAGGTCCATCAGCAAAAGAAACTTTCAAAACAGTGTCAGGCATGGAAACATAATTTAACAAGGAACAGAGACCCGACCCACCTCTTATTAATTTACCACCTACCTATAAAGAACTTCTGACCATAGCCAACAAATTCTTCCTTGTCTGGAACACAGAGAACAGCAGGAGCAGAATATGTGAGAGCAAGAAGTTTATTTAGGACAAATTCATGAAATCATCTTCAACATTTCAAGTGACTGCCTTAGTAGATGGCAACCTAGTTGAATTTAGGAGATGGAGAGGCTCATTGAATGTTCTAAGCATTTTTCATCCTATCATTCACACACAACAAACTATAGAGATGCACTTCACAGAATTTGAGCATTACACTGAATGTATTGTCTAGTATGGTTAAAGCCAAAACCAGTTTATTAATTTTTTAAGACAAGTTTCCTTAGGATCTGTTTAAAAATACACACCCAGTTTTTATGTTTTTACTATGATTCAATATCTTATAACTTTAAACAAGTTTAAATAGCTTTTTATTCTTTTTTTTTCTTCCACTCTTATTCCTCAGTCTAGAGTGCAATGGCGTGATCTTGGCTCACTGCAACCTCCACCTCCCGGGTTCAGGCAATTCTCCTGTCTCAGCCTCCCAAGCAGCTGGGCTTATGGGCATACGCCACCACGCCCAGCTAATTTTTGTATCCTTATAAGAGATGGAGTTTCACCATGTTGGTCTGGCTGGTCTTGAACTCCTGACGTCAGGTGATCCACCCGCCTCAGCCCCCCAAAGTGCTGGGACTATAGGCATGAGCCACCATGCTCAGCCTTGTTCTTGACCATACTGTGTTTATAACATTATTTTTTCTGCAGGTCCTATAATTAATCTCTTTGCTAGATATGGGTTTTTATTTTCTTCCTCTCAAAGGGGTTTATTCTATAGCAAATAAGCTTTGCTCTATGGCTGCCAAATGTCTCTGACTGGCCAGGACTCTGAGAGACAAAATGAGGAAAACTGCCCAATGCCTCTGAAGCATCTAGAGATAGTTCAGACTCCTGTTCCTCCTTCCACTGAGACCTCAGAAAAAAATATTATAACAATATTATTTTCAACTACTTTTTACTTAAGTTCCTTCTCATTTATACAGCTCTGCTCTGATCATTGAAATAATATATGGCTGGGCGTGGTGGCTCACACCTGCAATCCCATAACTTAAGGAGGCCAAGGCAGGCAGATAACTTGAGGTCAGGATTTCAAGACCAGCCTGCCCAACACGGTGAAACCCTGCCTTTACTAAAAACACAAAAATTAGCCAGGCATGGTGGCTTGTGCCTGTAGTCCCAGCTACTTGGGAGACTGAGGCAGGAGAATCACTTGAACCTGGGAGATGGAGGTTGCAGTGAGCTGAGATTGTACCACTGCACTCCAGCCTGGGCAAGAGAGAGAGACTTTGTCTAAAAAACAATATATATATATGTGTGTGTGTGTGTGTGTATGTGTGTGTGTGTGTATATATATATAGAGAGAGAGAGAGAGAGCATTTTGCTCATAGAATGAAACTTTTTTCTTAACCTTTTAAAAAATGTGTTTTAAAATACAAAGAAAGAAAACACACCAATATCAATTCTATCTTCTGGTAAGTCAGCACATTTTCTCATTTAGATATATCAGTAAGTTTAAAAGGAAATGTTTTCTTGGGAGTACATTCATAAAGCTTATTTTCATAGTTGTTTTAAATGTTGTCTATGAAACTGAATATTTAATCATAGATTTCACCCTTAAAATATCTTATCCTTGGAGAAACCTCACAAACTTAGTTTGGAAGCATGTTTCCTGAGGAAAAAATGTAAATATTAGGGGAAAACTGTAAACAACAACAAATACCATATCGTTTCTTTTTTTTTTTTCTGCCATATTCTACCACGCTGTCAAGTTCAACAAATATCATATCTTCATCTGAAACACCATCCTATCAAGTATTCATTTTGAGGCACTGACAGATCTTAAACATAGTTCTATTTGGCGTATCTAGAAAATAAAAACAATTACCTTCTGAAAGTTCCTCTGGATATTTGGGTAAGTGCAGAAACAGACATGATAAAGTTAAGCTTTCAAGATCATGTTAGCCATCAAATCAAGGCAAATTACATAAGCAAGGCATTCACATAACCACTAGCAAAAGGTAACTCAGATAAGGCCTGGCAAGGCAAATGAATACCACACAACTAGGACTGAGAAACCCATTCACCCTGACTCTGCTGCTTGGGACAGTAACTGTTTCTGAAAGTTGCCTATCAAGACTCTCCCTGAAGGCTTTTTTTTTTTTTTTTTTTTTTTTT
>NW_016107986.1:163473-184676 GCF_001604975.1 Cebus imitator
TTTTTATGGTGTTTCTGATTAAATAAACGATATCATCACCACATCACCTCCTGAAGAAATTCAAGGAAGTCACATTATACTTCATTCAGACTAGAGACCGAAACTGAATAACCTTAATTGCTTACTAAGCGGTCTAAGTAACAGAGTTAAGCGTCACGGAATGAAGCCAAGGGTCCTTCGCTTAGAAAATATGCCAGCTGGGTGCTATTTGTTCCTTAACCGAGCTCCTAAGAAAGCTGGGTTCAGAACATATTACTGTAACTTTTTCAGCCAAGGGGAGTCCACAAAGGGTGCTTTACAGTAGGCACCTCCCTCTGCAGTGCTGCTCTGAAAAAACTAGCTGCTGACTCATGCAAGGAACAAGATTTCACAATAATAACACCCACTAACACTCGTGTAGCACTTCCTGTATGCTAGGCACTGTTCTAAGCACTTTACTCATATAAGCTATTGATCCCATTTTAGATATGGGGAACCTGAAGGGCAGAGAGGTTAAGAGACAGAGAACCCGCAGTTAGTGAGTAATGAACCCAGGGTTCAAACTGATCTAGCTGGAGTCCATGGTCTTACCCACAGACTCCCAAACTCCCCAGCCTCAATCACAGCCTTTGAATGGGGTGGAGTGTTTTCCAGATAGACAGAACAAAGAAGGATGAGAATAAGCTAGAGGAATTAAAAACTAAGCCAATTCCATACACTGAGCAAGTATAAATAATCAATTAAGTTATTCCTAACAGGCCAACCGTCTAATGGAAAATAGGAAATTTCAAAACAACATAAATGTAAATAATTTAGAAAAGTGGTTCACGACTCATCAGTCTCAATGGTGTCTTTTTTTATAACCAATATTTGTAACAACCTCTCTTTTATGAAAGGAAATTCATAGATAGTGTAATATACCACAAATGTAATTTAAAAAATCAATACAATGCTCCAGCTGTAATATAAAGGAACATTTAAAAGGAAATAATTTATGTTTTAAAAGTATATATATCAGCCCAGGCGCAATGGCTCATGCCTGTAATCCCAGCACTTTGGGAGGCTCAGGCAGGCGAATCACCTGAGGCTAGGAGTTTGATACCAGCCTGAGCAACATGAAAACCTGTCTCTACTAAAAATGCAAAAATTAGCTGGGTGTGGTGGTGCACACCTGTAATCCCAGCTACTCAAAAGGCTGAGGCACGAGAATCACCTGAACCTGACAGGCGGAGATTGCGGTAAGCCCATATCGCACCACTGCACTCCAGCTTAAAAGTAAAATTCTGTGGGGCCTATTTTGTTTTTAATAATGTCAACATTATTTTGAGGGACAGACACTTGCCATATGTGATCAATAATAACAAATAATATATTAAAGAAAAAGAAAATTCAGTATAGATGTCCTACTTTCTGGTTTATTTACTAGCAATATCAGACAGGATACGTGGAATAAATCATTCAATAATTACAATGCAATGTCTGCATTCTGTTTGAATGTCTCCTTCCATAATGACCATCTTCTAAACCACTGTGCTTCTTATGCTAAATCTTATGAAAACTTTTTGTGTGTTAAAGATTGACCCTTTTATATTTATAATGAGTTTTGTCCAGCAGGACATTCAGAAGATATGTGGGTAAAGAGATACCAGTCAAAGCCCAGGAGTATCCTCAATCAGTGTGGCAATTAAAAAAAAAATGCTCCCATAGAGTTCAGAAATGCCACATCAGGGACAGTACTAGCCCTATGAGAAGTACCGGCTAAGGTAAAATCTACATCTCACAACTGCACTGTGGCTGTATTTTTAAAAATACATTTTATTGGGACCAGGCATGGTGGCTCACTTTGAGAGGTCAAGGTGGGAGAATCACTTGAGGCCTGGAGTTGGAGACAAGGCTGGCAACACAGTGAGACCCTGTTTCTACAAAAAAATTAAAAATTAGCCATGTATGGTGGCATGGGACTGTAGTCCCAGCAAATTGGGAGGCTGAAGTGGGAGGATCACCTGAGCCGAGGAAGTCAAGGCTGCAGTGAGCTATGATCATCCCACTTGCACCTCAGCTTGGACAACAGAGTGAGACTCTGTCTCAAAATAAATAAATAAATAAATTAGCCAGGTGTGATGCTATATGCCTATAGTTCCAGCTATTTGAAAGGCTGAGGTGGGAGGATCACTTGAGCTTAGGAGTTCGAGGCTGCAGTGAGCCACGATCACACCATTGCACTCCAGCTTCAGTGACAGAGAAACCTCATCTCAAAAAAATTTAAAATAAAACAAGATTTATAATGTATATTTGAGGTTGACAACATGATGTGGGATACATGTAGTTACTTTTTAATGTTTTTGCTGTTGATATATTTAACCTATTATTATAACGCTAAATATGTATCTAAATTGTATCAAAATGTGGAATATACATTTAAAAATCAATACCAAATATTCATTTTTTTTACTTACCAGATTCAAATGTTTCTTCATCTATGATTTTCCATGGAGGCAAAAACCAAAAATGTTATTACATGACCATCTAAACTGAGTCTATATTTTAAGTCTAATTCTCTGGCCCCTACTTCTGCCCATACACCACCTTTTAAGTTTTTTTCCTAAATCAAGATCAAATCGATGGTGTCTCTATGGCATATATAAACTTTAAATGAAGGACATGGTATTCAGCAGTTGAGCCATGTTGACAGTCAGAGGTGCAGCAGAGCTTAAAATAAATAAATAAAATAATGGAGGATAAATAAAACAAAATGTAAAAGAAGCTCAGGGGAAAGGGAAAAGTGGAAACCCCTATAGATTGTTGGATCCTACTCAGCTTTGCTGCAGAGGGCTTGCAGATGTGGGAGGGGTGCATCCTGCCTGAAGAGTAGGGCACCCACAAAAGGAGAGAGTGAGCACAGGAATAGCTTGGCTGAGTAGGCTTGATCAGGTGACTGAGAAGGATGTGAGATAAACAAATTCCTCATTAGTTAAAACAACTCTTGTTTGCATTTTTAAAAAAGATGAAGGATTAAGAAATAAGAAAGTATATGGAGGGCAATTTGAAATATATGGCAACATTACCAGTGCATGCATCCTTGGATCAGGCAATGCTGCATCTAAGGTATTCTCACACATGTGAAATGATATAGTTATGAAGCAATTCATTGTAACACTGTTTATATAGAAACAAATGGACAAACACAAATGCCTACAAATAAATGATTGTATAAGTAAACAGTAAGCTGTTAAAAAAAATTAAAGACTGAGGCTCTTTATGTGCTAAGAATCACCTCCAAGATATGGAATGTTAAATTAGAAAAGCCAGGAACAGAACAGTGTGTGCATTTTATGCCATCAAAGGGTTTGTGCATTTGGATTAGGGAAAGAAAGAGAAAAGATGGGAATGATGAGGGAAAGAAGAGAGATGTATACATCATTGCTTTTGTGTGCACAGAATTATGTCTGGGGTGATACTGAAGAAACTATTAACATTTATTTCCCCAAGAAATAAACCTGAGTAAGAGAACAGGGAAAGAGAGGAACTTCTTACTGAATATACCTTTGTAGCTTTAAAATTTTGAACTATGTGAATATACTACCTGATAAAATTGTAATGAAAATTATAGAAAGGAAATGAATATTACTGCAAGTTTAACAAACAATGTGTACTTGGTAAAATAAACATAATGTCAGCAGTATTCTGCAGTTGTTCTAGAAAATATATGTGAATCATTGAAATGCCCACTGTTTTAAAATTTTATATTGCTCTTTCACTTCTAAAAACTAGACTAGCCCATAAAGCAAAGGCAGATGCACCTGTCAGACTAAAGTTCTCCAACTAGTGTCCCGACAAAATCCTAGTGATTCTTCAGCCAGTCTTAGTTCTGCCACTAAATTTGAAAAATCTTTTCCCAATTTACAAAACAGTTAAAGAATAGAAATGTAAAAGCTTTCATGCATGTCTCATAATTTTGGAACCTACTATCTATACTAGAATCTACCAGAAGATGGCATCAAACTTAATAACAAAATATATATTGCTCTTTAAAAATTTGATACTGCAAATATTTTATGGTATTTCCCAAAGAGCAGAGGTTTCCAAGTGTTCTGCCATCTGACACACTGAGGGTTCCTAAGTGTTCCTGAGATCATTTTCAAAGCACTGCTTTCTAGGACATTTTCTAGTACATTGGTGGGAACCTGGAGACATTGCCACAGCTTCTCCTTCCAAGTGCCAGAACTACAGAAGAAAGATGGGGGTGGAGGGTCATTTTACACACTTCTCCCAGAGGAAAGGCCCATGGCCCTTTGGACACCTCTGCTTCAGATAATCTGTAATTGACATGCTTCATATTTTTTCTAACTGCAAAGCAATCAAGAGAAAATATTACCTGCTTCCACACATTTCTCGTCAATCTTCATGTCATCTTCTATAAAAGAGTATAGAAAGGGAGAAATAGAACTTAAAATGTGTCTGTATTAAAAACAAAATTCCCAGCCAGGCATGGTGGCTCACGCCTGTAATCCCAGCACTTTGGGAGGTTGAGGTGGGCAGATCATCTGATGTCAGGAGTTCCAGACCAGCCTGACCAACATGGTGAAGCCCCATCTCTACTAACAATACAAAACTTAATCGGGCGTGGTAATGCATGCCTGTAATCCCAGTTACCAGGGAGCCTGAGGAAGGAGAATGGCTTGAACCTGGGAGGCGGAGGTTGCAGTGAATTGAGATAGCTCCATTGCACTGCAGGCTGGGCAACAGGAATGAAATTCCATCTCAAAAAAAAAAAAAAACAAAAAATCCCTATGTATGTCAATAAAACTCATAAAATAAAAATAAAACTATGTATGTCAATAAAACTCAGGCCACCTTATGATAAAGTTACTTTTACAACTAATGCTCACTTGGAGAGGTAAAAGGGGCTCTGCATTAAATGAAAATGTATGACATGGGAGGCTATGTAACATTAAATGGTTAAAAATGTATAGCCATAGGCTTTTGAATGCTGCACAAATTAGTTGATCTCTAAGCCCCTGTTCTTCAGCTGCAAATGAGGATAGTAATAGTACCTACCATATAGGCTAGGACGGAGAAAATGCATGAAATGCTCAGGCATATGGTAAATAATAAATGTGAGCTCTCTTTACCTTTACCTGAAGTATGTGTAAGAGAATAAATGAATATAACATTAAAAACTACTAATCCTAATTCTCAAAACTCTCCACAGCATGATCTGAACCCAGCTTGGAAGGGTTCAAATCAATAATTCCACATTATCAGCTAGGATAATATACTGAATTGTGTTCCCCCCAATATTCATATGTTGAAGCCCTTGCCCTCTCAGTATGGCTGTATTTAGAGATAGGGCCTTTAAGGAGGTAATTAAGATTAAATGAGGTCATATGGTTGCAGCCTTAATTTGATAGAACTGGTGGCCTTATAGGAAGAAAACACACCAAATCAATCTCTCTCTCTCTCTTCTCTCTCTCCCCCACCTCATCTCCCTCTAAGCATGCACAGAGGCAACACCACATGAGCACACAGCAAGAGGGTGGCCGTCCGCAAGCCAGGAAGAGAGGCTTCACCAGAAACCAACCCTGGTGGAATCTTAATCTGAGACTTCAGCCTCCAGAACTGTGAGAAAATAAATATCTGTTGTTTAAACCACTTAGTCTGTGGTATCTTATTATGGAAGCTCAAAGCTAAGCCAGTGGCCTTATCACCCACCAAGACCATAGAGTTCCCAACACCCCTTCCCCTCAAGGGCCATGTCCAAGCTCCCCTTCACAACTCATAACAGTGGAGCCTGTAATGTGACCCTGAGTAGACAAACTAGAAGCAGGCACCCTCGACTTGTCCCCCTCTCCCTCTCCTTCTGCTCTTGTCTTCCTGTGTCATATAGCTTTTTTGTTTTGTGGGGACACAGATTGGAGCCTTATACTCATAGATCAGCCTTCAAAAGTCATTCTGCAGTTCTCTGGTTTCCCTTTCCAAATTCAAGGATGACATGTGGGTACTGGTGGCTAAGGGGACACCTCTTCTTTTCCCTCTCTGGAAGCAGACAGCATCTTGCTTTGTTGCATACGTGTGTGTGTGTGTGTGTGTGTGTGTGTGTGTGTGTGTGAGAGAGAGAGAGAGAGAGAGAGAGAGCGCATCATCAAAATGAGTCATTCAGATGGTTGGGCATGGAGAAGGGGAAAGACTAGTACCTGAAGGTCCCATTTGTTCCCTAATGCAGGGCCTTTTAGACAGATGGAATCTTGAATCCAGACTACACTGTTTACAACTACTGACAACTGTTCTTACCTTCTCTGAATGTCAATCTTTTCATCCATAAAATGGGAATAATAATAACAATTTCACTATGATGTTATTGTTAGGTAATGTGTATAATGCAGTTGAAACAAAACATCTCATCAGTTTCACAGCTTTTATTGAGTTATTTCCATATGCTATGCTAAACTCTGGAGATACACGTAAATGTTACTTCTCTTTTCTTTATTCCTCTCAGTGTCAGGACAATTATACTTTGCATACATATCTTTAAATGACATATTTTTGTAAATTAAGATGTCAATGACTATCACACCACTAGTTATATAGGAAGAGCTTAATAAATAGCTGAACTGAATTAATGTGAATTTTTCTAACTACAAGAAATTTCTAAAAGACTTCGGAGATGAGAGTTTTTTCCCCAAATACTATTTCTTACCTTCTTCCATAGAAATTGCTGAGTACAAGCAAATGATTGAAGCAGGGGAGGAAAAAAGAAAACAATATCTGTGCTATAGTTCTCAGATTAATTTACAATAAGAAATGTACTGTGCAAAAATTATTCTAATTAGTATTCTGGGTGTATTCTCTAGAAATTCAGGGAAGATTTAGTAATAAAATGATAAATGAATACCTCATAAAATTGATACGTTTGTGAGCCTTGTAGGAAATGGGGATCTACTTGCTTCTGGTAAACGCCACCCTTTTCCGTCCCAGCTAGCTCTACAAGGGTAGCATTCTATGAATTTCTGAATTAACATGCTTAGTTCAGCATATTTTAGGAACCCAAATTTTGAATGGGAGGAAGGAAAGAAGACAGAGAGATGGAGGGAAGAAGGGAGGGAGGGAGGAAGGGAAAGAGAGGGAAGACAACTATAAGTGTACCTTAGTAAATAACTTTTTAATAACCATCTGCAAACTAACATCAGTAACACTTGATTAATAAAATTCCCTATTCCTTTGGGCTCAGTAGTCTGCCCCTAATAGTTTTTGGTGGAGAGGAGGATATCATAAGATTTAGGCAGAGCAGAAACATACAAAATAATATTAATTGTAGGATCATCTACAATAGTTGAAAAGAAATGATCTTTTTAGTCATTGAGAAAATAATTATGTCTATCAGAAACATTCCATGAGAGAGGGGACCCTTTAAGTCAGTGGCTCCAACCCTGAGGCTCATGGACCTAGAGATTTGTAAGGATAATAATACAGTGTTGCAAACTATTTTCAGCATGGACTTCTAGAAAGTCTGATATAAATCACACAGTCCACACAAGCAAATTAAATCCAAACCAGAGGTTACACTACAGGTAATTATCAGATGCTAATTAGAAACTGTAATTAACATTTTCATGTGCCTTTGATAAATAGAAAGTTTGGTTTAAAAAAAAAAACTATTTCAAAACGTGGAAGAAGTAACTAAAATATCACTATGAAGATTGTGTAATGAAAAATGTTTCTGATAAGATATTAAGTGGCTGTCAAGATGACCGAATAGGAACAGCCCTGGTCTGCAGCTCCTAGCAAGATCAATGCAGAAGGCAGGTGATTTCTGTATTTCCAACTGAGGTACCCGACTCATCTCACTGGGACTGATTAGACAATGGGTGCAGACCACAGAGAGTGAGCCAAAGCAGGGTGGGGCATCGCCTCACCTGGGAAGCACAAGGAGTCCAGAAACTCCCTCCCCTAACCAAGGGAAGCTGAGAGGGACTGTGATGTGAGGGATGGTGCACTCCGGCCCAGATACTATGCTTTTCCCACGGTTGTCACAACCCGCAGACCAGGAGATTCCCTCGGGTGCCTATACCACCAGGGCCCTGGGTTTCAAGCACAAAACTGGGCAGCCGTTTGGGCAGACACCAAGCTAGCTGCAGTTTTTTTTTTTCATGCCCCAGGGGCACCTGGAACACAAGCAAGAGAGAACCATTCACTCCCCTGGAAAGGGAGCTAAAGCCAGGGAGCCAGTGGTCTAGCTCAGAGGATCCCACCCACACAGAGCCCAGCAAGCTAAGATCCACTGGCTTGAAATTCTCACTGCCAGCACAGTAGTCTGAAGTTGACCTGGGATGCTCGAGCTTGGTGGGGGGAGGGGCATCCGCCATTGCTGAGGCTTGAGTATGTGGCTTTCCCCTCACAGTGTAAACAAAGCTACTAGGAAGTCTGAACTGGGGGGAGCCCACTACAGCTCGGCAAAGCCACTGTAGCCAGGCTGATTTCTCCTCTCTGGCCGGGGCATCTCTGAAATAAAGGCAGCAGCCCCAGTCAGGGGCTTATAAATAAAACTTCCATCTCCCTGGGACAGAACACCTGGGGGAAGGGGCGGCTGTGGGCACAGCTTCATTACACTTAAATGTTCCTGCTTGCTGGCTCTGAAGAGAGCAGTGGATCTCCCAGCACAGCACTGGAGCTCTGCTAGGGGACAGACTGCCTCCTCAAGTGGGTCCCTGACCCCTGTGCCTCCTGGCTGGGAGACACCTCCCAGCAGGGGTCAACAGACACCTCATACAGGAGAGCTCTGGCTGGCATCTGGTGGGTGTTCCTCTGGGACAAAGCTTCCAGAGGAAGGAGCAAGCAGCAATCTTTGCTGTTCTGCAGCCTCATTGGTGATACCCAGGCAAACAGGGTCTGGAGTGGACCTCCAGCAAACTCCAGCAGACCTGCAGCAGAGGGGCCTGACAGTTAGAAGGAAAACTAACAAACAGAAAGGAATAGCATCAACATCAACAAAAAGGATGTCCACACAAAAACCCCATCTGAAGGTCACCAACATTAAAGACCAAAGGTAGATAAATCCACGAAGAAGAGAAAAAAACAGCGCAAAAAGGCTCACCAGCAAGGGAACAAAACTGGATAGAGAATAAGTTTGACAAATTGACAGAAGCAGGCTTCAGAAGATGGGTAATAACAAATTCCTCTGAGCTAAAGAAGCATGTTCTAACCCAATGCAAGGAAGCCAAGAACCTTGCAAAGAGCTTAGAGGAATTGCTAACTAGAATAACCAGTTTAGAGAAGAACATAAACGACCTGATGGGGCTGAAAAATACAGCATAAAAACTTCGTGAAGCAAACATGAGTATTAATAGCCAAACTGATCAAGCAGAAGAAAGGATATCAGAGATTGAAGATCAACTTAATAAACCGTGAAGACAAGATTAGAGAATAAAGAATGAAAATGGATGAACAAAGCCTCCAAGAAATTTGGGACTATGTGAAAAGACCAAACCTACGTTTGATTGGTGTACCTGAAAGTGACAGGGAGAATGGAACCAAGTTGGAAAACACACTTCAGGATATCATCCAGGAGAAGGTCCTCAGCCTAGCAAGGCAGGCCAACATTCCATTTCAGAAAATACAGAGAACACCACAAACATACTCCTTGAGAAGAGCAACCCGAAAAAAAATAATCATCAGATTCACCAAGGCTGAAATGAAGGAAAAAATGTTAAGGGCAGCCAGAGAAAATGGTCAGGTTACCCACAAAGGGAAGCCCATCAAACTCACAGCAGATCTCTGTGCGGAAACCCTATAAGCCAGAAGAGAGTGGGAGCCAATATTCAACAATCTAAAGAAAAGAATTTTCAACCCGGAATTTCATATCCAGCCAAACTAAGCTTCATAAGCAAAAGAGAAATAAAATCCTTCATGGACAAGCAACTGCTAAGAGATTTTGTCACCACCAGACCTGCCTTACAAGAGCTCCTAAAGGAAGCACTAAATATGGAAAGGAAAAACCAGTATCAGCCACTGCAAAAACATACCAAATTGTAAAGATCATAGACACTATGAAGAAACTACATCAACTAATGGGCAAAATAACCAGCTAGTATCATAATGACAGGATCAAATTCACAGATAACAATATTAACCTTAAATGTAAATGGGCTAAATGCACCAATTAAAAGACACAGACTGGCAAATTAAATAAAGTCAAGATCCAGCAGTGTGCTGTATTCAGGAGACTCATCTCATGTGCAAAGACAAACATAGGCTCAAAAAAAGGGATGGAAGAAGATTTACCAAGCAAATGAAGAGCCAAAAAAAGCAGGGGTTGCAATCCTAGTCTCTGATAAAACAGACTTTAAACCAACAAAGATTAAAAAAAAAGACAAAGAAGGGCATTATATAATGGTAAAGGGATCAAAGCAAGAAGAGCTAACTATCCTAAATATATATACACCCAATACAGGAGCATTCAGATTCATAAAGCAAGTTCTTAGGAATCTACAAAGATACTTAGACTCCCACACAATAATAGTGGGAGACTTTAACACCCTACTGTCAATATTAGACAGATTAATGAGATGGAAAATTAACAAGGGTATTCAAGACTTGAACTCAGCTCTGGATCAAGTGGACCTAATAGACATCTACAGAACTCTCCACCCCAAATCAACAGAATATACATTCTTCTCAGCACAACAGCTCACCTATTCTAAAATTGACCACATAATTGGAGGTAAAACACTCATCAGCAAATGCAAAGAACAGAAATCATAACAATCAGTCCCTCAGACCACAGTGCAATCAAATTAGAACTCAGGATTAAGAAACTCACTCCTGATGCCTGATGTAGGCAACAACGGGATGGAGACTGCAAACCACTATGTCATGTGTGTATCTATGCAACAACCCTGCAGGATGTGCACATGAACCCCAGAGCTTAAAGTACAGTTTAAAAAAAAAAGAAACAGAAAATACTTTTTAAAAGAAAAAAAAAGAAACTCACTCAAAACCACACAACTAACTAATTGAATGAAACCGAACAATTGGCTCCTGAATGACTACCAGATAAATAGCAAAATTAAGGCAGAAATAAATAAGTTCTTTGAAACCAATGACAACAAAGACACAATGTACCAGAATCTCTTGGACACAGTTACAGCAGCAGTGTTTAGAAGGAAATTTATAGCACGAAATGCCCACAGGAGACAGCAAGAAAGATCTAAAATTGACACGCTGGCATCACAATTAAAAGAACTAGAGAAGCAGGAGCAAACAAATTCAGACGCTAGCAGAAGACAATAAATAACTAAGATCAGAGCAGAACTGAAGGAGATAGAGACATCAAAAAACGCTTCAAAATGTCAATGAATCCAGGAGCTGGTTTTTTGAAAAGATTAATAAAATAGATAGACCACTAGCCAGACTAACAAAGAAGAAAAGAGAGAAGAATCAAAGAGACACAATAAAAAATAATAAAGGGGATGTCACCACTGATCCCACAGAAATACAAACTATCAGCGGAGAATACTAAAAACATCTGTATGCAAATAAACTAGAAAATCTAGAAGAAATGGATAAATTTTTGGTCATATGCACCCTCCCAAGACTAAAAGAGAAAGAAGATGAATCCCTGAATAGACCAATAACAAGTTCTGAAACTGAGGCAGTAATTAATAGCCTACCAGCCAAAAAAAAAGCCCAGGAACAAACAGATTCACAGCTGAATTCTACCAGAGGTACAAAGAGGAGCTGGTACCATTCCTTCTGAAGCTATTCCAAACAATAGAAAAAGAGGGACTCCTCCCTAACTTGTGTTATGAGGCCAGCATCATCCTGATACCAAATTCTGGCAGAGATACAACAAAAAAAGAAAATTTCAGACCAGTATCCCTGATGAACAATGATGTGAAAATCATCAATAAAATACTGGCAGCCACTTAAACTCAGCAGCCTTTATAAAGCTAATGAGAGACTATCAGGTTAGTGGGAGGAGAGGAGCCTGAATTCTGCTAAGGTGTAGACTGTCATAAGATATGCAATTTCCCTAATAATTTCTGCAAATAACATCACTATTGTAGAACCTAAAATTGGCCTTTTGTGACATCTTTTTAGGTTTTTTTGCATGTCTGACCTGTGACTCCATCTGGACCCACCAACCAATGGTTCCTGTAACTCCACCCAGAAGCAACTCAGTGCAAGAGGACAGCTTCAACTCCCTGTGATTTCATCTCCGATCCAACCAATCAGCAGCAAGCACTCATTGCAAAGCCACCCCCACTCCCCCTCCCAAACTACCATTTAAAAACCCCTAACCTAGGGGCCTTCAAGGAGATTGATTTGAATAACAACTGTATCTTTCTTGTGGCATGCCCAGCCTCACATCAATTGGATCCCTTCTTTACTGAAATGCCATGGTCTTTATTTGTGCAGCAAACAGGAAAAGCCTGTTGGGCAGTTGCAATACTCACATAGGGTTGATTTGAGGCAGGTGTGAGGCTGGTATGGCTGAGACCACCAGAATTCCCGTTGCTTCCTTTGGGGGAAAACAAAAACTGTGAGACAAAAAACAAAATACAAAAAGCCAACCCCAGTTAACCCAGGTGAAAAAGTCCCAGGACAACCACAAACAGAATGTTTCTTAGAATTCTGGTGCCTTACCCAAGTGAAAAGGGTAATCACTTCTCCAAATACAGTGTCAAATACATTTTCCAAACATATAGCCTCTCTCATCTCTTTTTCTGCCTCACAGGATCTTTTCAGAACAACAAAGACTAAGAGTGAGAATCTTGCCCATGATCACAAATTTGCACATGGAGTTTCAGTAAATGACCTGTAGCAAGCTGCCTCTCAGGCATGTTAGCCTGTCTCTGCAGTCTCCTTCAAATTCTCATGACATGTTCAGGTTTCCCTCCCAGACTGTTAGAGGCTCTCTACAGTTTCTTTAGATGACTCTGCTCCTTTTTTGATCTCTAGAATCACCCCTGGGCTCCAGGGCAAGTCTTCCCCTTTTCTTGGCACCTGAAACCTCTGTTAACTTGTTCCTCTTCCCTTGGGTCCCCCAGAAATTCCTTTGGGCAGCATTTCCTTGCCTTGCCTACTTCAAAGCAACTTTCTAAGCAAAGTTTCTCTTCCTTCTTCTTTATTCAACACTGTTTGGAGCAAGAGAAGACCTTGAAGATGCTCCATTCTTTGTATTTCCAGAACTGCAGCATCACCTTCACCTGGGAACTTGTGAGAACTGCAAATCTCAGTCACAACAAAGCTTCCAAATGAGAATATCTATTTTAATAAGAGCCCAGATAAGTCATATCTATGTCAAAAGTGAGAAGCTCTAATTTAATCTCTCAAACTTTGGAATGCATCTGAGGTTTTGTTAAAATACAGATATCTGGGCCTCTGAGATCTCCTGCCTCTGATTCTCTGGAGATAAAGCCAGGGCATCTGCATGTTTAACTCAAACTCTCTATATGATTCTAATTCACAAGGCAGTTTAAAAAGGGCCAATTTGGTCCACCTTCCTCACTTTAGAAATGAGAAAAACAATCAAGGGTAGTCAGGCAATGTGATGGAGGTTGAAGAGTTAGCAGCAGGAGGCATCTACACTGTAATCTACAAAGTGATGGATTCAAAAGACCTGGATTCCAGGCATGCTTCCCCTCCTTAGGATCTTGGACAAATCTCCTAACATCTGAAACTTAGTTCCCCACTTATGAAATGGGGCTCAGTGCATTTAAGGGATCGTGAGGACTAAATGATACATGAAACCTTACTGTAAACTCAATTAGCATGGACAGGCAGGGCATTCAGATTCATTAATTATATGAAGAGATAACATATACACATAGTAAAAATCTTCACAGCATAAAAAAGTAGGCCAAGTGTGGCTCACACTTGTAATCCCAGCACTTTGGGAGGCTAAGGCAGGTGGATCACGAGGTCAGGAGATCGAGACCATCCTGGCCAACATGGTGAAACCCCATCTCAACTAAAATACAACAAATTATCTGTGCATGGTGGCGCGCACCTATAGTTCCAACTACTCGAGAGGCTGAGGCGGGGGAATCACTTGAACCCGAGAGGCAGAGGCTGCAGTGAGCTGAGATTGAGGACTCCAGCCTGGTGACAGAGCAAGACTCCGTCTCAAAAAAAAAAAAAAAAAAAAAAAGTAAGGCCTCTTCCCTTCCTTCCACCCAGTTCCTTGTGCATTCTTCCAGAAATATTTTCTGCATAATTAAAAATTAAAGTGCTTTAATTCACAGCACATGCAGGCCTGAAACCAAGATTCTTGATGCCTATTTGGGTGATGAGCTCTCTAAATATCTGTGTTTCCTGTTTTTCAACCTTCTGTACCTTCCCTTGGCTACTCCATGGTTAATTTATCTGGTAGTCTGCTCTCTCTCTATCTCTGTCTCTGTGTCTCTCATTCTCTATCAGCTTCCTCACAAGGTTTCATCCTCGCCTTTCTCCTCTGGGAGGTCCTGGTTTTTTATTCTTCTAGAATGATATCCTATAAGTCTTCACGTGTTCCCTGTGGAGGAAACTCCAGAGGAATGGGGCCTCTCACTGGAAAGTCATGTCCACTTGCCAAAAATATTTGCTACTCTGGTACAAACCATCAGCATCTAACTCGCCCAATTTATAATATAGTCATCCAAACTCCTTTAGATGGGTATCATTTTTCACCAATATGCCCTTTTTGGGGAAGCCTTTCTCCTCACTCTTTCTCAGTCTTCTAAAATCAGATGTAATTTTCTAGCTGTTAAAAGTAAAAGCAAGCAAAACAAAAACAAAACCCCCCAGCTACTTGCATTCAAATCTGTCACTCTTCTAAAGAGCTCAAAAAGTATTTTATGTGCTCATTCACTATTCCTAAGCACAATGCTGCTCTTCGTATCACTTACTCTGAGCGCCTGAGGTGCTTGGTGAAGATGCAGATTCCTGGCTCAGTCCATATCTGTTGAATCAGATCCTCAGGGAGGGAAGGGAAGAGCCCAGGAATCCATATTTTTAAAAATACTCAGCTCATTGTTACTCATAGTAAAGTTGGACAGGTGGAAAGACAGAAAAATTGTAGATATCAAGGACCTCATTTATTGAGGCTCTAAGAAACTGACTTCTCAAAAGCCACATCTGCCTGTACTGGGGACAGGACTCTTGTGCAGATGTGACAGTGGGTTTAGTCTCAACACCCTCTTCCAGTCCTCCGATGAGCCTCCTGGTTTTCTGAATAAGATTCAGGAGAACCCGAGGTGCCTTCCATCATTCCATCCCCAACAAGACATTTGTGTAGACTCTGCTATTGACATATTGCTTCTAAATTAAATTGTTTAATTTCTTATTTTCATATTAGGTTTTCATGTGGCAATGACTCAAAGCAGCATGAGAACTTCCTACCATCCTTTATTTGTGTGCTCCCCCAAAAAAACCATAATTGGGTTCTGTGTGCTCCTTGCAAGACCCCTACTGGACCCTCCTCACCCCTTTCTGACCTGAAACCTAATCTCATTAGGCCTTTATCCCTGCTCATGTCCTTCAGCCCCCTAGCTCAGGTCACCTCTTATCCCTGTGCTTTAATCCCTATAAGACCCCTGCCACCCACCCACGCCCTCTGGAACTCACAGCAAATCTTCACCAAACTTTCTCAGACTTCAGCCTCTTCTTTGAGCCTTTTCTTCTTGCTCTAAGTGAAGCCGAACTCTCCCTGTGGTCTGCTTCCCCTGTAACCTTCAAGAGGAGGGGATGCTTCCTCTCCCACTCCCAGTGGAGTGCTGGTGAAAGAGCTCTGGGGGAAGGCAGCCCTGACTCGGAGCCTCTGCCGTTTCTGCAGTGTTGATGCTCTCACCGTGGCTGATTTCAGACTACCACCCTGACTTCACTGAATGTGGATGTGTGAAGAGGTGGCTCATGTCAGATGGCTCCGGCACATCACTGTGTGGATGTGCCTTCCTTCCACTGGGCCTGGAGGTGGGGGGTGTGTCCCTGCTTCTCACTGCCATTTCCAGATGACTCTTCCTCTTCCCTAGGAGCCCCAGCTTTGAACATCATCCCACTACTTTTCTGGTAGCCATCACCAGCTCACACCTGCTCGCTCCCAGGTCTCAACAGTGTGCTGTCACAGTTCTCAATGACTTTATCACACATACAAATGTCCCTTCCAGCACCCTGGCCTCTTGGGTGCTTGATCTCCTCTTTTCCAATGACCTTTCCCTCATCCAACCTCAGACACTGCCTCCCACTGTCATACCCCAGACCTCATCAGTAGCAATACCAGCAATCTCTCCTTCATTTTAACTTCCAGCAACCCTTTCTTCTACCAACACCTCCCATCTTCCCAGCCCCAATGCGCTGTTGACCTCATAAAGACCTGCGATCCATTGATCTTCCTTCTCACCAATCCTCACCTGCTTCATTTCCTCATCTCCCTCCTAAGCAGCTTACCTGTCACACTCCATCCTTATAATCTCTCCCTTGGCCCCCTCTTGATTTGCTGTTAAATCCAATCCTCTGTCTAATCTGGACCCGAACCCCAGAAGCACTTCAAACTTAACTTTAAGAGGGCACTTAATGCTGATCATGCTGTTTCACCTAATCTGTTTGCTCTCCAACTCTCAAGGAAAATTTTCAAGCTTTCTAATCTCTCTTTCCCAATGTCTCCTTCCCCACCCTGCTCTCTGCTTATGGCTTCTCATTTCACTGAGAAAATAACAGGAGAGAACATCCACCAGTGCCCGACATATGCTCCATTCTCAGCTGTGCCCTTTACTCGGCCTTCCCTCTAGTACCATTTCTATGGATGAGCTGCTTATGATCTTAGGCCAGGCCAAGCACTCTTCTTGAACACTAAAGCTTATCTCCTTCTGCCTGCTCAAAGACTTCGACAACAGCAATTCTCTTCTCTTTCTCCCATGTCATCAAAATGTTCCCTCTCGGTGAATTACTACGCCATCTAAACATTTCACTCACACCACTCCACACTCCCCTGTAGCTATTTCTCCATTGTTCTGCTCTGCTTTATCCCAAAATGTCTTAAAGAGTTTCCCATGCTTATTGTCATCCATTTCTTCAAATCCCACTCTGATAAGGAGTTTGGCCCCATTCCTCCACTGAAATTACTTTTATTAAGATCACTAATGACCCTCATACTGCTAAATCCAATGGTCAATTCTCAGCCTTCTCAGCAGAAGGTAGTATAGCTGATGAGGGCCCCATACAGTCTTGATTTTCATCCTGCCTCATTGGTCCTTCCTTCTCAATATCCTTTACTGGTTCCATTTTTTCTTCTTGATCTCTTAACAGTGGCTGCACCTGGGACTGCTTCTTTCTATTTGCATGCCCTCCCTTGGTATCTTGTCAACCCTCAGCAGCATAAAGTTAGGGTGGTGGGTTGAAATTTAGTAATTGAGGTCTCAACTCAGCCTTGAAAGATGAATCCTTTTTTGTCTTAGCCTGTGCAGGTTGCTATAATGAAGTACCATAAACTGGATCACTTATAAATGACAGAAATGTATTTGCTCTTAGTTCTGGAAGCAGGGAAGTCCAAGATTGAGGAGCCAGTGGATTCAGTGTCTGGTGAGGGCCCATTCTGTGCCTCATAGATGGCGCCTGTTAGCTGTGTCCTCACATGGTGGAAGGGGCAAATAAGCTCCCCCAGGCCTCCTTTATAAGGCCACTAATCCCCTTCATGAGGGCAGCGCTCATGACCTAATCACCTCTTAAAGGCCCAGCTCTTAATACCATTGCATCTGGGATTAGGTTTCAACATATGAATTTTGGAGGGGACAGAAACATTCAGGCCATAGCACTTTTTTTGTTTAATTTTGTTTCCTAAGACTTTTCCCTGTTTTCTAGCTGATATGATTATTCTCATTTCCTTGGTATTTAAGATGCTTAGGGTTTTAACAATAAGTTGACATTTGGATTTATAAACTGGTGTGTGTGTGCTCATTCATCTGTTTGTCTCTCTTGATCTCATCTTAACTGTGGTAACAGAAGCCTGAGAAAAACATTTTATTTCCTGATGGTTCAGCCCTGAGTCCAGGAGTGATGACGTTCCTTACCTCTTCAGAAGGTGGTTAGAAGGGACAAGCCCAGCACAGGTGGCAGGGTCTGAGATTTTTCGGGCCTGCCACCAGAGGGCATCATTCTGGTCCACAATCTGGAGGATGTCCCCCTTCTGGAAAGGCAATCCAGCGTCCATGCAGGGGATGTCGGGATCTTCCTGGGGCCAGTACTCAGTCATGGCACGAACGTACACCTGATGGCAGGTGCATAATGTCACTATCAGAAGAACCCTTGCACATGGGCTATCGTGACTTAAAACCATTTCTCCCACTCCTCCACCTGCTACTCCTAACTTTCCTCTCCACTCTCACCAAAAAAGAGAACTTGCTTCCTGAGCCTAAGTACCATGACAAAAGGTATCTTTGGGAACAGAATCTCTTAGCCTGTTGAAGTTGAGGCTCAAATTTTCACCATTTTTGATGTTGCTTCTTTGCTTCTTAGTATCCCATCTTCTTTCTTTCTTTCCTTTTTTTTTTTTTTACCCAATGTAATGATATTCTGTTATAAGCAGTATCCCATCTTCTTCTACTGTACTCATTTACTCAGTTTTGCTTTTCAGGTCATCAGTATTGAAAAATATCCAACACAGTCTTGAACCCATGTCCAACACAGTACAAAGGATAGGATTATTATGCAACATATTTAGTTGCTGTTACTTGGGGGATTTACTGTGTGTGAGATTGAAGGCTCGGTAAATTCTTACCATCTTCTGGCTATTCACAGGAGGGTCAGAGACTGGAACCACCTTGAACATGATGGTGCCTCGAGACATGGCCTGGAAAATAAGAGAGGAGAAAGCATGACAGATCATGGAGCTGTCAGGGTTACTGGGGCTCAGTAGACAAAGTTACTGTGGAATGTGTCCAGGTCTAATGGTGACTTCGCCCAAGAGCCTTTCAAAGGGCTCTACAGCTAACTGTCACCAACCAGAAATGGAAATTAGGAAGTAATTTACCCTGCATCTGCCCTGCTGTGAGGCTCTGGGGTCACTGGTCTGCTAAAAGCCATAGGTCCGCTCTGTGACTGAGGTGGCCTCTTCCAGGGACCACCCCCCCCACCACCACTACCACACTGCTAACGGAAACACCCCATACAGCAAGGTTTTCTTCACACAGTCCCTGCGGAGAAAGGATCTCTGTCTGACTTTCCCTCCTTATACGCTTACTCAGTCAGCATTTCCTGAATGCCTGTTTCTACACCAGATACTCCAGTCTGATGGGGAAGAAGAGGCTCCTAGGTTTTCTGGGAGAACTGACAACCTTCCAAACTAATGGTGGAAATAGGGAGCTCTCAGACTGGGGGAAGGAAGAATTCCCCTGTTACATGCACTGTGACAGGCATTAAACATCTAGAGATTAAGACCCTGTTTGTACTCAGGAATTTCATAATCCCACTGTCCCAGCAATATCACAGCTGGTACCAGGTGGGAGAAGCCATGCGTATGTGTGATTTCTAGTACTTCAAGCTTCCTTTGCAGCACCTTCTATACCACACAGAACCTTGCAGCAGTGGCTCACGAAGTATTTAGGTGCTGGTCTCACAGCACCACTCCTCACCTCAGTCTCTAAGTCACTGCTATGAAATCCTAGCAGAGACCCAGCTTGAGAACCACTGGTCTATCCACAATACCATACAGTGATCAACCCAGGCCCCACACCTGGGCTGTGCATGGGGGAGGTGGGAGGGGCACGCTGCTATGGTTATTAACAGCTGAACTGCCATTCAGAGAATGGCTGGAAGGGCAGGAATAGGAACCTGAGAGAGAGCAAATGCTCATTGATCAGGTTATCAATCCTTAACTCCAACCACAAGGAACAGTGGCAGGGTCACCGAGGATGTCCCCATCCCTATATGCTGCTGTCTGGTGACTCCTTTCTTCCCCCAAAGCTGCCCTTGAGGAAGATGCTAAACATTTCAGCTGTAGAAGTGTTTGTGGGGGAAGGAGTGGTTTGCTCAGGTTCAGACTCTCCTACAAAGACTCACTCTGTCCACCCCAGGCTCAGTTTCCAATGGAGCAACCCAGGTGATGAAGGAGCTGGGCTGGGGGCCCTGGCAGTCTTCCCAAGGCTGAAGGAGGAAGGAGCAGCTTGGGAAGGGAAGTTTCCCAGCCAGGACCAGAACTTCTCGGAGTAGAGGAGGGAGGTCAGCAAGCGACAGGGGTGACAGACAAGGTCTGGGAGCCTGGATGGAGGAAGCTGCTGAGAACTTGAGTCCCTGGCACATCCCAGTGCACACATGTGGGCTTGATGGACCCAGTTCAGCCTTGGCATTTCACCAAGACATGAACAAAAAGGCAAAAAGATTTACCAGAATATGGATCACTTGTTCAGGGTCCAGTCCCTCAACTGAAATTCCGTTCACTTCTACCAGTTTGTCTCCAGCATAAAGCAACCCTAGGCAGACAGTAACACAAAACAAAGAAAGATACAAACAAGTCGGATAAAAATAGCAGCAGCTACCCCAATAGTTATTTAACAAACTCACTAACCGAAGCATGCTCTAAAAATGTTTAATTTAATATAAGATAATAATAGAAAAGAAAACTGGTTATTCCAACTTATACCACCACCAGAAATGTGTGAGCAGTCCATTTTTCTACCTCATCACCAATACTTGGCATTGACTTGTGGAAATATTTTTATTTTTGCTAACCTGATGTTATAAAATAGAACCAGAACACTGGGAAGAAAATAGCACTAAAAACAAAGATGTCAGGGTCATAAGTAAAGGACAGATAAAAAGGAAATGGGGTGGGTATTCCTCAAAAGAGAAAATGTGGAGAAACTTGGGGTTTAAGCTAAGACTTGAGAAATGTGAGGTAAAACAGTGAAAACAGTGGAGTTGTCAGATGGTTGAGAGAAGTAGCAGGATGACATCATGGAACAGAAACCAAGGATGATAAAGAATTCAAGAAAAGTATCAATAGCATCAGATGTGGTCAAGAAGTAGAAATAAAACTGAGAAGGGGTCGGGTGTGGTGGCTCATGCCTGTAATCCTAGCAGTTTGGGAGGCTGAGGTGGGTGGATCACTTGAGGCCAGAAGTTGGAGACCAGCCTGGCCAACATGACAAAACCCCGACTCTACTAAAAATACAAAAAAATTAGCCGGACCTGGCGGCGCACACCTATAGTCCCAGTTACTCAAGAAGCTGAGGCAGGAGAATTGCTTGAACCCGGGC
>NW_016107986.1:184731-204207 GCF_001604975.1 Cebus imitator
AAAAAAAAAAAAAAAAAAAAAGAAAGAAAAAAGAAAACCTGAGAAGGAAGAAAGGGCCAATGGACTTAGCAACTATGAAATCCTTGGTATTTACAATGAGAATGTTGAGGTATAAAGCATGTGCCAGGTTTAGGGGTTCAGGGTAGTGAGAATGTACAGCAGGTATAGAACCACTCATTTCAGAAGCACAACAGTAGCCAGGTGTGGTGGCTCATGCCTGTGATCCTAACACTCTGGGAGGCCAAGGCAGGAGGACTGCTTGAGCCCAGGAGGTTGAGACCAGCCTGGGCAACATAGCAAGACCCTATCTCGACAAAAACAGAAAATTTGGTTGGGCATGGTAATGTGCACCAGTGGTCCCAGCTACTAGGGGGCTGAGGTGGAAGGATCGCTTGAGCCCAGGAGGTTGAGGCTGCAGTGAGTCATGATTTTACCACTGCACTGCAGGCTGAGTGACAGAGTGAGACCCTGTCTCAAAAAAAAAATAGTTTAAAAAAGGACAGCAGTGAAAGGATAAAAATCTGGTTAACTGGCAGAAAGTGTGAGTAACAGACATTGAGATGGGAAAGAGCTATGCCCTTCTGAAAGCAAGACAAAGTGCAGAGAAAAAGTTGGAAATAGAGCCAGGCAGACCTGGACTTGAATTCTGACTCAAACGGTATAACTTTGAGCAAGTTAGTTTCGTCATCTCTTTGAGCCTCAGTTTCCTCACCTATAAAATGTCATGATAATACTTACCTTTGAGGTTGCCTTGATAATGTAAACTGAGAGACTTTAATGTGGTACCTAGAATGGAAAGGACTTAGTGGAGAGGAGTAACTTCTCTGGAATATTTGTTTCTTCTTTCTTTACTGCTTTATCCAAGCAATGGAACTTACTAAAGCCCAGACCCAAGTTAAGAAAGAGGGATTTCTCTGGAAAGAAGCCAGAGAAATCTGTTTTTCTGGTAACACTTGATCCCTACTGCTCCAGCTTACCACTCCTCTCTGCCAGCCCACCATGGATGACCCTGGCCACCAAGATGTCTCCTGTCATCTCATGGCGCTTGATGGTGGCTCCCTGAAGAGAGAATAGACAAGACCCCTCTGTTACCTAACATGACAATTTTTCAGGTGGCTTCCCTCAATCAATGCAGCTCTGGTCTTTCAAACAAGGCTGTTCATGCCAACCAGGAACAGAGGCGCCACACAGTGCCCTGTGGCCTGTCAGCTATAGCATGCCATCAAAAAGGAAAGGCCATTCAACTTTGGCTTCCTGCGGTGTCGTTCCAACTACGTAGACATAAAATAATATTTAGATTCTTCCAAAGACACAGAAACCTCCCTCGATTAAAACCTAATTAGAGAAAGTTCTTAGAAAATCAAATTAATGCCTTCCTTAGCTTCTCATTAATATAGGAGGAAACAGGCAAATGCATTGGAATTGAGTGAAATATATGCATAGGTCAGAAAGCCAAATATTAAAATCAAACAGATATGTCTTATTGCTCACAAAAATGTCTTATAAATCTCACCTTGCTTTTCACAAAAGAAAAGCAGCAGAAATCTTTCCTGAACAAAAACACTATAACAGGTAACATGTTTGAAACCACAGGCAAAACGTGTGGCATTTACAGCTGTTATTTTCACTATATGTGTGATCACAGGCAAGACTACTGCCCAAGTAACCATAGATATAATTTGGTTCACAGTTAACCTAGGCGTATCCTAAATAGAAAGATAAAAAGTGATTTCCTTACCAGGGGCTGTTGGTTTTTTACCAAACAAACAATCCTCATTGCTTCCTCACTCTCAGGGATATTGTCTGGCAGTGGAGGGAGAAGGGGTTCAAAATCTTTCTGAGCTATCGTGTCATGGGCACTGAGCAAGGCCTGGGCACAGGGAAAGATAAGGTGAGCAAACATCACACATGAGCCACACAACTCTAGAAGATAGTGACTCAATACTATCTAAGACACACAACCACAGCAAACACCAATACAGCCATGCCAGACACAGTGCAAAGCGTTTTACAGAAATGAATTCAATCTTCACAATAATTTTATGGGGCAGGTACACTAATTGTCCTCAATTTGTAGATAAAGAAATAAAGCACATAGAGGTAAAGCCATGCACAATACACGCTTTCATTTCTGCTAAAATGTATTATACCACAACATTCTTATTTCCTGGCAGCCCGTGTAATCTGTGGTGCTCCTATGGAGTTTGAACTATAAAATAACTTTTGTAATAGCTTCCCTAATTAAGGTAGAATGAAGGGCAGTAATCAAAACATCTTGCTGATTTAATTTGTCAGTAACACCCAAAGGCTCATGTGGTACACAATGAGAAGTTTAGGACATATTCAAAGAGTTTCTTTGACTAACCCACTAGGTTAAGTTTTTCATTCCATGGGATGAGGAAGCTGTCCTTCTGCAGCCCTGACTGAGATTGGTAGACAGAATTCAGCTGGAACACAGAAAATTCTCTGAGTAGTGTGTGCCATTGAGGATATTTGATGACTGATGGTTATGTTGTGAACTATAATTTTTGACTGCTAAATTTCAGCACTCCAAATGCAGACATTCTCTTAAAGTTCTAATTTATTGATAAGTTGGTCTCAAATCTATAAGTGTCAAGAGACAGGTTTCTGTTCTACAATCAAATGTTCTTCATAGACCCTCTCACACAGATAATCATCATTATACTGTGTATTCCAAATACCTTCACACACATTATCTAAAACTTAAAATAATCCCACTTTGGAAAGGAAGCATGGAGCTATTCCTCTATAACTAGAATGTTCCCTGTTTGCTACCCAAGATTTTTAGATGGGCAATAGCTTTGTAGAGGAAACAAGGTACCATGGAAAGTTCTGGATGCCTCTTCATAAACACAGCAGGCTTGGCTGCATGATTGACAACACTGAGCTAGTCACATCTGAGTCACGCATATTTAAGTACAATCTGTTGGTCACTCATGTACAGTAATAGAGCAACTATTCAGAGAGAATACTTTCCATCACATACATTTCTCCTTCCCAACTTTTATGTGCCAGATGGGGACATCTTTTCTATCTTAGCAGGAACTTGCCTTAAAGTGTGGAGCCTGGAGTGTTTGTCTCAGCTCTTGGATCTCAGGGGAAGTAGGAGTTTCACGTAACAACTCCACTACCTGGTTCACGGAAAAGCATACATTATAAAATTAAAAAAAAAAATCTTTGTCACCTACTTAACCTCACCCAGGCTCGATAACATATATACTGACTAACATCATATTGACCTTTAAAAAGCTATTATTGGAGCCTTCTTTTTCATCTTTAAAGCCAGAACCTACCATTCTTCTTTATTCATTAAAATTGCTACTTTACTATAGCAAATAGAATTCAAGATCTGAGATGGATCTAAGCCCAATGCCCCATCGTGGCACATAAGCATGGAGGATGTGCCAATTTTGTAATAGCATATGAACCAAGGCACTTTTCCTCCTGCGCCTTTTAAAACATAATAGCTGTTTGCTGATGTCAATGCTCTACAGGCTTGTGAAGCTATATGAGTTTCTCTAGGAACGTACCTGGGGAACTCAGATAGCTTAATCCCATGGGATGCTCCATTCTTCAAATAGAAAATAGGAATAATAATTTCTATTTCAGAGTATCAGTTGATTAGCAATTTTAATGCTTGTTACAATAAAAAGTAGCAGGCAGAAAATAATTATGATCTCTCTGCTGTGGTTTCGGTGTAGACCTGCTTTCAGAGGACATAAGACCTTTCAAGACTTCAGTCAGCCCCATTACATACAGTCAAAGGAAAACAAGCAGTTTACACAGTTTTGTCTTCACTCATTGGGATTACAACTGAATAAAATATTACATGTGTGCTTTTCCTGTGGACGACTGAGAACAATTTGAGTTGTTGATTACTGGAATTGAGAGCAGAGTTCTTTCTTTCTTTTTTGCTACTTCTCTTAATATGGTTTGGGCAATAAATAATAAAATGGATTATATTTATTCATTCATTCAACAAATATTTATTGAACACTACTGTGTGCTGGGCACCGTTTTAGGTGATGTGAAAACAGCAGTAAACAGGTAGACAAAAATCTCCATTCTCATGGAGTTTACGTTCTAGGGAGGGAACACAGACAACAAGTGAAATATGTGAGTAAAATCATTTTGTTTGATGGTGACAAGTGTTAAGAAAAATAAACCAGAAAACGTTCCTAGGGAGTTCTAGGAGAGGCGCAATTTTTGATAGGTGACCAGGAAAAGCCTCACTGAGAAGGTGGCATTTGAGTGGAGACTGGAAGGGGATGAGGGACACATCATGTGGATACCTGGGCAGGAGCAGTGCTGACACAGGGAAATTCCCCAGGCAGAAGCTTGGGTTTTTTTGTTGTTTTTTTTTTGTTTGTTTTGTTTTGTTTTGTTTTGTTTTTGTGTGTGTGTGTGTGTGTGTGTGTGTGTGTGTGACAGTCTCTGTCACCCAAACTGAAATGCAGTGGTGTGATCTTAGCTCACTGCAACCTCCACCTCCTGGGTTCAGCGATTCTCATGCCTCAGTCTCTGGGATTACAGGCATGTACCACCACACCCAGCTAATTCTTTTATTGTGTGTGTATTTTTAGTAGAGATGGGGTTTTGCTATGTTGGCCAGGCTGGTCTTCAACTGCTGGGCACGAGTGATTCGCCTGCCTCAGGTTCCCAAAGTGCTGGGATTATAGGCGTGAGCTACCGCACCTGGCCTGATGAATTTAAACAAGGGGTCAATGTGGCTGGAGCAGAGTGAGTGGGGAAAGCACTGAGTGTGAAGTCACACAGCTTGATTGTGTTCAGCTATGTAAGAACATAGGCACAGTGGCTCACGCCTATAATCCCAGCACTTTGGGAGGCCAAGACAGGTGGATGGCTTAGGGTCAGGAGTTCGAGACCATCCTGGCCAACATGGTGAAACCCCAAAATACAAAAATTAGCCAAGTGTAGTAGGTTCCCATAGTCCTAGCTACTGAGGAGGCTGAGGCATGAGAATTGCTTGAACCCAGGAGGCAGAGGTTGCAGTGAGTTGAGATCATGCCACTACACTCCAGCCTGGGCAGCAGAGTAAGACTAGGTCTCCAAAAAAAAAAAAAAGAGAGAGAGAGAACTTTGGTGTTTACCCTGAGATGGGAAGTCATTTGAAGGATTTGAGTGTTAGTGAAGAAGTGACATGATCTGACTTGCTTTCAAAGGGGATATCTTTGGTTGCTGAATTGAGAGTAGACTACACAGGAGCAAGAGTGGACACAGGAGACCAGGTTGGAGGCTATTTTGCAATTATCTATGTAAGAGATGATGATGATGGTATGGGGTTGTAAGATCCTGGATATATTTTGAAAGTAGAGCTGAGAGGATTTGCTGTCTGATTGGGTATGAGGTATCAGAGAAAGAGAGTCAAAATGACCTTAAAGATTCTGAGCTGAGCACTGCAAAAACAGAGGTTTCATTTCCGAGATAGAAAAGGCTGCCAGAAGAATGGGTGGGGATGACTGGCAGGTGGGGAAGATCAGAAGCTCAGTTTAGAACATGTGAACTTGAAGGATTCTATTAGACACCCAAGTAAGATGGAGAAGAGGCAGTTGGATACTTGAGACTGGAATTTGGGGAAATCTCCAGGATCAAGATATACATCTGAGAATTATTACTATAACATTACCCTCTTTATGTAGGCCAATAGAGTACAAGCTTTAGGAAACAAGAAAGAAATGGACACATGGTAACAATGAAGTAGGTGCCAGTCAGGGAGTGTTTTAACTTGGGGAGATATCCAGCCAATGTTCTTCCTTATAATAAAGTTCAGTTTAAAACATTTATTAGGTGCATAATCATCAATACAACTTTTCCTTAGAGACTAATTCATTTGAACTAGCAATGCAGGTAAAATGGCACCACATCAGAACTCTACTAGGCTGTGGAATCAAATCTCCTTACCTCATAGGATAAAGCCTGTGCATGGGGTGTGGCAGGAACTAGTTTCTTTTCTTTAAATTCCTGAAGGCAGTCATAAATCTGCAGAAGGACAATGGAGGGGAAATTGACATTGATAATACTACTATTACCATTTTGGATTTAAGACTCAAAGGGAAGAAACAGCCCAGGCCACTGCACCAATAGCTGAACAGCATGGCATGTGTTGGTGTTTAATAAGCTGTGTCTCTAGTTGCCAAAGAGAAATGAACTTGAATTTGGTGGCCTTGTGCTTCAAAGGCTTAATTATTGGGTACCACTGGGAAATTGATCTTCCCCAAGCATTTCAGTAATAAAAAGAAATTCAAACTTTTACTCTTGTTAAACAGAATGAGGGTAGGATATCCGGGACAGAAACCAATGGGGATTTGTAGATGATGCATAAAGGGGCATCTTAAAGGAGGGGCCCTTTGGGACCAGACACCTGTGAGGACCCCTGTATTGGTCACCTGCACAGCATGTGAGCTGCTTGGCTCAGGGCCACTGAAGGTTCTGAATAAGAGGTGGGCATGCTACATACGCTTCTCTGTATTCTGCTTTGCTCTTTGGGGCTGTTTCCCATTCATCTCCTAATTCTCCAGTACAAGTTCATTTTTTAACACTAACTTCACCTCTGCAGACCCTTGGAAATTTTTTTTTTCCATACCAAGATCCAGGGTTGAGTTGATAACACCAAAGCCTGCCTGGCTCTGCATTGCAGCCCTTGATCTTATTTTAGGAATTGAGTTTATCTTACAGATGAAGAAATAAAGCCCAAGGGGCCAGCTCAGCCCCCAGCCTTTTCTGTCCAGATCTGTGATGATGCTGCTTCCCTGCTCTATCTCAGGGCCCACACTCAGGTTTACCTGGAAGTGATGAAGGCTGATTGGATGACTCACCAAAGGCCTAGCAGTGGTGAGCAAGGGCAATGCCCACCATGAAATTAAAACTCCTATCTTAGCTGATCCTGTGGGACAATGCCTGATAGAAATCTGGTGTTTTAAAACAAGTGCTGTGAGTACTACTTTTTTCATGCCAAAGTTGTTGCCACTTTTATTGTACAATATTAACACACATTATAAGACAGACCACATTTCACACTTAAGTGAAGGAAATACCCACATCCCAAAAAAAATAACTTCAAAAGGATCTTCCTTAATAATATTTGTTCAGACCAACAAAATTATAGTAGTAGCATCTACTAGATAGTGGAGGCTATTTTTCTAGTATCTACTAGATGCTATTGTATAGTGCATGGAATTTTAGCCAAATTAAAAATAATAAACTTTATTTATTCTATTTTATTTATTTATTTTGAGATGGAGCATTTCTCCAATGCCCAGGCTGGAGTGCAGTGGCTCAATCTCAGCTCACTGCAACCTCTGTCTCCCAGGTTCAAGTGATTCCTGTGCCTCAGCCTTCTGAGTAGCTGGGATTACAAGTACATGCCACTGCATCTGGCTAATTTTTTTTATTTTTTATAGGGGCAAAAAATTTTGTATTTTTAATAGAGGCAGGTGGATCATGAGGTCAGGAGTTCGAGACCAGCCTGACCATCTCTACTAAAAATACAAAAATCAGCTGGGTGTGGTGGCACACACCTGTAATCCCAGCTACTCGGGAGACTGAGGCAGGAGAATTGGCTTTAACCTGGGAGGAGGAGGTTGCGGTGAGCTGAGATGGACCACTGCACTCCAGCCTGGGTGACAAAGTAAGACTCCATCTCCAAAAAAACAAAATGAAACAAAACAAAAATTAGCCGGACGCGGTGGCAGGTTCCTGTAATCCCAGCTACTCGGCAGAATCGCTTGAACCCAGGAGGTGGAGGCTGCAGTGGCTTCCCTGAGAGAATGCTGTGGGTTTTTGGCCTCTAATCTCTTAAAGAATACGTGGTGGGACCACTGCAGGTGCGCCGTATGCTACTAAAAGTAAATATCGGACCCAAGAAGTGTTGCAGAAAGGTGATTTTATTTAGATAGAGAAAAGAAAAGGAAAAGGAGAAGACTTCCACGAAGAGTGCGGAAGGGGATTCCAGAGGGGAAATCCCAGAGGGAAAAGGGAGCTCCCACCATGTGGGAGGGGATTCCAGAGAGCTGGAAATCCGGAGTGGGTGAACGAGCAGGAGAATTTATCCTAGGAGAAATTTCCACCTTCCCAAGTTCCTCTGGCCAATGAAAGGAGTTCCTTTAAACTTCCGCTGGGGTGACTGACTCTTAAGTTTCTTCTGGCAAACATAAACAGTTAAATCTCCCAGATGGAGAGAGATGGGAGGGGCATGGCGCTGGGAAATTTTTGCCCTTAAAACTATGCCCCCTCGTGGACCCGGAAAGAGAACACCTTCCCTCAAGATCAGGCCAGTGTACTCCAGCCTTGGCAACGGAGCCAGATCATGTCTTAAAAAAAAAAAAAAGGTAAAGTCTTTGGAAGGTGATAAGTCATCAGGGCTCTGCCCTCATGAATATGGAATTAATGCCCTTATACAAGAAACCTCAGAGAGCTGGCTAGCCCCTGCTGCTATGTGAGAACACAATTACCATTTATGAACCAGAGAGGGAGCCCTCAACAGACACTGAATCTGCTGGAGACTTGATTTTGTACTTTCTGGCCTCCTGAACTGTGAGATACCAATTTCTGTTGTTTATAAGCTATTCAGCTATCCAGCCTGAACGGACTAAGGCAGTGGCTTTCTATACACTCCCCACAACCCCATCAGCAAGCAAAGGCTTCCAAGCAAAGCAGCACTCACCTTTAGTAGAGCCTGCAGCCACGGCGAGTGGAGGAGATCGTACAAGAGACATACTCCATTCACGTCCCGGCTGTAGAACAGACTCAGCTCCTGCAGCACAAGCCTTAGGATCTGGGAGAGGCCTAGGAAAGGAAGAGAGCAGAGATGGGGTGGCAGGTGTGGGTGTAACTGTGAAAGGCAGCTCGGAAAGGCATGCCGTGGGCTCTCACGAGAAGTGGAAATGACACTGGATTTCAGGCCAAAAGATTTGGCTTTAAGCCCTGTTCCATCTCTTTGTGAATGTCACAAAGTCACATAACTATCCAAAACCCAGTTTCTTTGCCCAAAATGAGAAGGTGCTAGCTTTGTCATAGTGCCATTCTTAATATCAGGTAAAATAATGGATCACGATGTGCAGATGTAAGATGTCATGAAAGGAAAATGATTGCTTTCCCCTCCCCCATCTACCAGCCTGTCGTTTATCCCAAAATTATCTAGTTGTGTTCTATATCCTCTTTCTCTAACTCAAACATGAGTCATTTCTTCCTCTCAAAAAAATTGTTATTGAGTGTGATACTGAAAAATGCAAACTCCCAATAGATCTTTAATGCAAATCTCAGTATTCTCCTGATTAAAGGATCTAAACATTTCAATAAATATTCTATTTTTTTACAGTATTTTCATAGTATTAGAGTGATATTTTAAATTTGAACAACTTAAGAAATTCTAAGTTTTACGTAAAATATTGTTGGGTAAAGGAAAAAAAGTTTTTGAATCCACCATGTCAATTTATTTCCTTCCTGCCTTCAACTTTGCTCTTAAAGTTATCACTGGTAGGGCAGTCATGCAACCAAAAGTGTACAGATGCTTATAGGATTCACAGTAAATCTGTCAGAATTTCTGCCTATTCATTTGATCACATGTCAGAGGTGCTGTTACTTTCTGGTCTAGAAAAGGAACCCTGGTGGCACATACCATTCTGCGGATTGGTTGCAGCAGAAAGCTTCATGTCCTTCTTGTCTGGTGGATCTGCTCCTTTATCTGACTGTATCATCCTCCCTGCTGGAGCTTCCAAAAGGAATTCAGGACTAGGAAGCAGGTCAATAAACGGCACACAGCTTACTCAGCCACACTGGCCACCAGCTCTCAGCACGCTGGAATATATTTTCAACAGCATTTCTTGAGCAAGCCAGGCCCTGTGCTACACACTGGGATACACATCCAATGAAACACGGTCTTCCCTTGTGGCACCTATTCTTAACCATCACTAGTGGTGTGAAAGAGAAAACTACTATTGCATAAAATACTCCCCCTAACTCCATGTTTTAAATGTTTTTTTAGCCTTTGAGAAGAATTGATTTCCTGGAAACCACCCCCACCCACTTTTTAAAAAATAAATGACAAATACTGTGTTTATTTATCTTTTACCTCTTTACCCAGTTGACTTTACCAGTCATTAGAACTGAAAAGAATCTTCCACGGACCAGCTCAACTCAGGTGCCCCATTTCCTCTCATCTCATCTTATACTTCTTCATAGAAGAACTAGCTGGTCTGGTCATAATTGCAAGAATTAGAATTTAGAGACAACACTGTAATGATCTGTGTTTGTTTTTGTTTTCCTTCCTAGAGTGCTTTCCAGGCTCAGTCCCATATTGTAGACTCCCAAAAAACAGGGTCTCCTCACTCTGTTGCTCAGGCTGGAGTGCAGTGGCATGAGCATGGCTTGTGATCATGCACCCTCCACCCTAAGTTCAAACGATCCTCCCACCTCAGCCACCCGAGTATCTGGGACCACAGGCATGTGCCACCACACCGGGTAATTTTTAACTTTTGTAGATAGGATCTCACCATGTTGCTCAAGCTGGTCTCCAACTTCTGGGCTCAAGCAGTCTTCCCACCTTGGCTTCTCTGAGTGCTGGGATTATAGGTGTGAGCCATCACACCTGGCCTACACAGTTTTCTTAACCCTATCAGCTTTAATCTCAGTCTTTAAAAACTGGTATGTAAGATGACATGAAAGGAAAATGATTGCTTTCTCCTCCCCAATTTTACCAGCTTGTCATTTATCCCGAACTTATCTAGTTGTGTTCTAAGTCCTCTTTCTCTAACTCAAACATAAGAGTCATTTCATTAAAAACTAGTTTGAAATACTTAATGTTTATTTTTGATATTGCTTTAGGTAGGTTTAGTTTCAAGAAGTGGAAACCCAAAGTAATTTTGGCAGAGTAGTTTATATCTTGTTCATGTGAAAGTTCAGAGACAGAGAGAATCCAGGGCTAATGGGGCAGCCTTACTCCCTGAAGTCCTCAGGGAATAGGTTCCTTCCACTCACTGCTCATGGCTTTCATCTATCTGCTCCAAGATGGCAGCTGCAGCTCCAGCCATCCTGTCTACATTTCAGCCAGCAGGATAGGGATTAAGAAAACCTGGGCAAAGGAAACATGCCTACTGCTCTTTAAGCAAAGTTTTCCAGAAGTTGCCCTACACAATGAAGAATTGCCTCATACCCTGTATAATTTTCAAATGTTCCACTGAACTTTCATGTCACTGAAAAGCAAACAAACCTGTAGTTATCTGAATCTAGACACCAACTTTTCTTTACATATAAACACAAGACACTTTTGCACAGGTTTAACACACAATGCAGAGTAGGGTATTGAGGCAAGGAAGGGGAAAAAGCCAGGAATAGGTTGCTATCAAGAAGTAACCACTGTGGGCAACTGGAGCTTAATCCCATGGGGGAACACAGGCCAAGGGAGTGAGGGTATTTATACACCAATGGCAACAGAAGGGTTTTTATACACCCATGGCAACCTTGGTGTATAAACACCTTCACTCCCTTGGCCCCTGTTGAGAACCAACAGGTTGAGACCTCTTCCCAGAGAGAACTATTTCTGGCTCTTCCAGCATGCAACATGTATACCTTCAGATAGCAAGTGGAGGGGCTGGCAGATGGAGTGGGCCCAGCGTGTGCCAAAATGGTAAGGACCAAGGAGCGTGGGCAGGCACCAACAACATTCTTATAGTAGGACAATAAATAAATTTATAACGAGTTTTGTTATAAAAGGAATATTTCAAATTAGTTGTTAAAGACTAGAGTATTGAATCTGATAGGATTGAGAACCACTGTCTAGAACCTAGACAGATTGTGAATTGCAGCCAGGAAGGCTATCTAAAAGAAGAAAATATCATGATTATTTTGTCTCTAAATTCTAAGGTAGTGAGAAGAGCAACACAGAAAGCTGTCGCAGCAATTTAGACAACTTTGCCGCACACACACATTCCTTTCCAGTCACCCCGAAGTCTTCTAGTTTGCCACGTCCTACCAAAGCTTGACATCGTTATGCTTTTTGACTTACCTCCCACCACGTACCCTGCCCACTTGCAATTGAGTCAGATTAAACCATGCATTTTCCTCTGTTCTGCGTTTTTGTCTCTCTTGAATCATTAAGCATCGCAGTTGCATATATGACTCATCTTCCTCCCTGGAGGGGAGCACTTCCAGGGTAAGAAATTGAAATGGGAGATGGAGTGCCTGCCAGACAGCTGACAAAAGTCAGAGCAGACAGATGAGGCTGACACTCAGGCTGACTTACAGTTGATTCCCCGCAGCATCTCACAAATCACACGTCCTTGACAAAGCATTGCAGATTAAACAAGCCAGCTGTTGTATACACATCATAAGGTGGACCACAATCAATGCCCAGATGATTGTGCTGGGATAGACCTACCCATTCGGCAGTTGGGGGCATGCACTAAAGATTGCAAATTTCTGAGATAAATTTCTTGTGAGGGAGCTTTACAGACGGACTATGCTTCATAGATAGGCGGTGGCTTCTTGAGTGAATGCAATGGTTAAAATAGCTTCTAATAAATCCAGAGCCAACTTCAGGGCTACCTAGATAATGAATTCACATATTCTAAAAAGCTCATTTTGACCCAAAGTTTCTCAGCCACAGAGGCAAAAACAGTAATTACAGTAATCTACAACTTACATAAATTCTAAAAAACTGTGTTTGCCTGGTCATCTTCAGGTTTCTGTGACAAAGTTACTGTGGACTGAATGTTGCCTCCCCAACCCCAATTCATATGTTGAAACTCTAATCCCCAGTGTTGAGGGTATCTGAAGATGGGGCCTTTGGGAGATAACCAGGTTTAGTTAAGGTCATGAGGGTAGCGCCCTCAGGATGTCATTAGTGTCCTGTGTAAGAGCCATCAGAGCTCGTGTGTTCTCTCTCTCCCTGCCAAGTGAGGGCACAGTGAGAATGCGGCCATCCGAAAGCCAGGAAGAGAACCCTCACAAGAACCCAAACATGTTATCACCTGGATCTTCAACTTCCAGCCTCCAGAACTCTATGAGAAAATACATTTCTGTTGTTTAAGCCACTGTCTATGGTATTTTATTATGGCAGCCAACACTAAGACAAAACTCATAGAAAGAAACTTCCAGAAAATGATTTTCCCTCCCCTCCAGGTAGCTAAGAAAACAGTTGCAACTTATTGTCCTCATTTTCCGTTTTCTCATCCATTGGTTCACTCAGTGTGTCTCCTGCAGGTGGATGGTCTGCAGGGTGCCTGAAGAACAGAGATGTTGCTTATTTTGTTCATGCTGCAGCTTCGCCTGCAACAGTGCTTGGGCCATAGCAAGCACTCAGTATGTTCAGTTGTTGTTGGGAAGGGGTAGAACAAGGAAGGGCCAAGACCTGGAAGTAAAAGGCTGGTACCTCTCTCAAGGCACTGGCCAGCAGGCAGCTGGGACTTCAGTCCTGAGGTGGGAGGCAGCTGAACTCCACATGCCGTTGCCCTCCCTTCCTTTCCTCCCTGGCCTAGTATCCTGACTTAAGCCTCTTTCCCTAATAAACTTTAAAACCGGGGGCAGAAGGGGATCTTAGAGATCATCAAATTCAACACCTTTGTTTTACAGATACGGAATCTGACATTCAAAGAGGTATTCAGTAGAGTTAACATGTAGTAAAATCAAGTTTTCCTCTTTCGTTTCCTTCTTTTCCATCTTTCAGGGAAGATGCTAATGCCTGGCAAGACTTGCCTTCCTTTCCATGACTTCTCTACCACATTTATCAGTTGAAACTGATCTATTTCTGCTATCTTGAGAGTGAGAATTCTTGATTGAGACTGCAAATAAGTAAGCACCCCACCACATGCAATTCCAGACTCAGTGAACCCGAAAGGATGGCCAGTCTTGGCTCAGAGATGCATTAGTGTGACTGACTCCTAAGGAATTTGTCCTAAATATGATTTTAAAAACCAGTATGTCCATTAGCTTTTTAAAATGTACTATCGAATGCCACAACCCATACCCCTACTATGCTTTTCAAAATAATGCTTTTTACTAGACAAACCCTAAAAAAGCACTTAAAAACTTAATGATGGGAAATGGCCCTTACAAAAACGGCTGGCTTCCTGTGTCCAAATGCTGCTGATTAGGACCAGGGCAAATACCCAATTATACTCAATCTTTCTGACAACCATTATTCCATACTTAAGAAATGACTTCTCAAAGCAAAACCTGCTGTTTTGAACTCATAAAATTCCCCATATAATTTGAGTTACAATAAAACTAAGCCATTTGAGTTAGATTACCCAGATTTACATTTTACCTATTAAAAACTGACAGGCGAGCTAGGCAGTTACGGGATACATCTTCTGGTAACTGAGGATTAATTGGCAAGGTCTCTTACCTGCAAGACTGCAAACATGCAATGTTGCTCCTATCCAGACAAAAGCTTTAGTGGAAGATACTAGTGGCCTATTAGGTGCCAAAGTCACCTCACTGCTCTCAATAAAATCTCTGCACATCCTCTTTGATTTAATCCACAGATGCCTAACCCAGCCTGACAACTAAATTACTCACAAGCCTTTCCTGCCACAATTCTGCTTACATATTCCTTGCACTGAAGTCTAATTTATAATTTTCAGTTTACGTTCTAGTATTTTCTCTCAAATTGCCAACACACGGTTAACAGCAGAAAACACAAATATTTTTGTTGACTATTTCAAGATGACAGACATTCCACAACAGAAGATAGCATTTTTAATGAAAGAAAAAAAATATGGCGGAATCAGAAATCAAGCCAATAACCTACTAACCATATTAAATCTCTCATGTAATGGTGAGAAAACAACGGAAGACTCTTCAGCTAATAATAGAAGCCAATCAAAAACAGTACCTTCTGGCCAGTCTCCTCCCAAGCCACTGTTCTGAACTTAGTAAATAGCCTGTTTTCTACCTCAGATAGGAGCTACTTCTTTATCTGAAAACTTGATAATGTAGGGGGTGGTCAGTGGGAAGAGCATTTGGAAGGGGATATCACAGAAAGGAGATGAAGGGTACCACTAACAGCAAGGCAAAAGGCAGAGACCAAATGGCAATTATCAGAGGGTAATCAGCTTTTCTAACCCACATTAAATACATGGCTTCTTATCTCTCTGTCACAGATGAAAACACAAGCTGGGAATACATTTGTGAGTGTTTTAAGTACAGCATATTTTGTGAAAAGCACTTGATTTTAATAAGACTTTCATTTTTAACTCACTTTTAATAACTTTCAATGCATAACCAGCTATGAAATGACATCTCTGGCAGCTACAGTAGCAAAAAACACTGAACATAGAAGGCAGGTAAGTTCTAGGCTGCAGTCCCGGCTCTGGCAGTGAACAAATCTTGGCCACTGCTTGTCTGAAAAACGGGGAGAAATGGGGATAACACCTGCGTCCTTGGGCTGCTGTGAGCATTCATCATGCACGTGAATGATCATCGTAAACTGCTGCAGGAGTGCCAGGGACTTCTATTTGCAGACATTGGCCTGGAGATTTAGAGTTTTTCTCCAAGACATTTCAAAATTTATCATTTTAATATGCTATCTGAAAAGCATAAAGTAGGAAGAATCCAAAGTAAGTGAACAGTTTCATTCAAGACTCCAGTTAAAGGATGAATGGTGACATGGCTTTTCTTAGAACTGAGACAGCTTATCATCATTGGAAAATTTCCCAGTGGATTAATTTGTTTCAAATAAAGTTTTTCTTTGTCCATTTCCACATATTATCCACTCCCCTCCCCAGTCAGATATTTGGTAAATTTGTCTTTGCCGGCCAAATGTGATTATTTATGTGATTCTTCAGAAACTCAAAACAATCCCCAATGTAAATGCAAAGCATTTCACATAAATGAATCTTTAAGGGCTGGTCCCCTTCCAACAATGGATAGGCACATTCTGGGAGAGAAAGCAAAAAGACGTAAAGGCCTCTTGAGAAAACATGACAACTGGGAAACAATTAATACCTAATATTTCTAACCAGAATTTTAAAGCCTCACCTTCCCTGAATCTGTTTAGGAGGGAAAAAAAAAAACGAGTAACTATCAAAACATGCTTTTCCCATTACTGGGTATATATCCAAAGGATTATAAATCGTTCTACTATAAGGACACATGCACATGAATGTTCACTGCAGCACTGTTTACAATAGCAAAGACCTGGAACCAACCCAAATGCCCATCGATGATAGGCTGGACAGGGAAAATGTGGCACATATACACCATGGAATATTATGCAGCCATAAAAAACGATGAGTTTGTGTCCTTCATAGGGACATGGATGAACTTGGAAACCATCATTCTCAGCAAACTGAAACAAGAGCAGAAAACCAAACACCGCGTGTTCTCACTCATAGGCGGGTGTTGAACATTGAGAACACATGGATACAGGGAGGGGAACACTACACACTGGGGTCTGTTGGGGGGAAATAGGGGAGGGACAGCGGGGGGTGGGGAGTTGGGGAGAGATAGCATGGGGAGAAATGCCAGATATAGGTGATGGGGAGGAAGGCAGCAAATCACACTGCCACGTGTGTACCTATGCAACTATCTTGCATGTTCTTCACATGTTCCCCAAAACCTAAAATGCAATAAAAAAATTTAAAAAAACAAAAAACATGCTTTTTATTCAAAGAAATAGTAGATTTCTTTTGATACCATTGTCCTTGGATTACTGGGGTCAGAAAGTTAATTTGCTCTTTGCTAGAAAGGGTGCTATAATTATTGGCTTATGTTTATTTTAAAGAGAGAGATTTCTAAAACCTCAGAGGGACTTCTGGGGCCAATACGTAGAGGCATGGATTACGACGTGGGCTACAAAAATACTAAGTCTGGGTTTCCTTTCATTTTTTAGGCTGCCCTGTTCATTTCTTCCACAATTATAAAACAGCCACATAAAGATGAATGCCTTTTATTATGAAAATTGCTGTTACATTACAGCCAACATTCCAAAACAGTAATTTAATAAACACTTGTCTTGATTATAAAGTAGGGCAAAAACCATGATCCTTTTTCAAAAGTAATTAACATCTTCAGAGTCACTTGACATAAATCAGGACACTCCATATGCTCACCACGGTGTAGGAGATGAGATGAGGAAGAGCACCTATGTTATTCAAAACAGCTTCTAGTGTTACTCATACAGTAAAACCAACAACTTACAATGGGGCATTTTTTTTAAAAAAGCAAAACACTGAAATGTTGAGGTGCCACAATACTTTTGAGATGGAAAAAGCCAAAGCTTGTTTCTTTTTCCTTCCCATCCTGAGTTCAGTGCGAGGTACTGGGAAGAACACCACCAGGCTGGGGAACAAAGCAGTTTTTTGCTTATTTCCCAATTGTTAGTCCTGCTCCAAACATAGCCCACATGCAAAACCTCCTCAGGCTGTCATTCACAGGCCTTGGAATACAGCGTTTGCACACGGACAAATGAGGTTTCTAGCAGCTCAGAGTCGGTGTCTGAATTCCAGTGCATTCACTCTCTGCAGCCTGATAAAGAAACCAAAAACAAAATTCCTATGTTCTTTTGAGTGAAGAAGCAGAAGACTCCCATTTGGATGCATTCCACATTCTGGGACAGGATGTGGCAGTTTTGCACAGAACCTCTCCCATCAAGAAAAAGCTTAGAAAAAGTTAAAACTGCAGTTTAAAAGTTCCTTTTTCCCTTTCGGCAAAGAAGCATGATGCACATATGCCTGGAAGGATCGAGGAAGGCAGAGTGTGGCCACTATAGTTTCAAGTACGATCTGGTTCTTGCAACAGGATCTGGGTAACTGCAGGTGGATTCAGGCAAACCAGAAATTCAAAAATATCCATCAACTTCTTTAATATAAAAAGGTCTACTGGAAACTTTTCTTACAACTCCATGTAGCAGACATACCCTTTACTGTAGGAAGGGATATCCTCTTCTTTTTTCAAATAGTAGATGAATGGTATTTTTGGAACTTAACATAGGCCAAGAACTGGTTTAATCTGATTTTTTACCTCCTTTTCAATCCTCCCTTTAAACTATATAGTCTTTTTTTTCTGGGCTCAGGGCTCTTATTATTAGTAAGGCTCATTTTAACAACCTAAATAACAAAAAGTCCTTTCCAATTTCAACACTGTTCTTTTTTGCCACTACAGGAAGACTCCAGATGGTGTTATAACATTCTGTAGCAGATAATCCAGTTTTCAAGCTGTTAGGCAGCCTAGTTAAGCTTCTCACGCTGAATCTGGTAGTAACATGCCTGGAAAAAAAGTTCAAAATAATTTCAAATTTACTTTTAAAGAAATTACATAAAGAGAGCCATGCATATGGGACTAAAGAAACAAAATCCTTTATAAATACATTCAGTTGATGGCCCAATAGATTTAGTTGATTTTGCTTTTCCCCGTTCCCTTCTGGTTCCCCTATCTAGTGGCTATCTTTTGCCTACTTATAATTAGTATAGACAAAATTTTTTCATTTCCGCTCTAATTCTAAAACAAACAAAAAAGTTTTTCTTATAAGCTATCTAATATTCTTCACCAAGTAGAGACACCATAATTTGCCATTATTGATTGGACGTTTAGAGTATACCGATCATTAAAAGGTACAACTCTAATTAGAATCACCCAGTATGATTAATAAATACACAGGTTAAGCATCATTGCAGACCTGATGAGTCATAACTTCCAGGACTGCATTTTTAAGAAGCACCCTGAATAAGTTTCCAGGTATGGGAATTACTCATACGCCAATGAATAGTACATCCAGATAACATGTAATTTTTCCATTCTTTAATTTCTTAGGATAAATTCCCAGGGGCAGAATCACTGAGTCAAACTCCACTTTTTTTGATGTTGCTGTTATCTATGTTAATAACAACTGCTTCCCAAAAGGGTAATGGCTGCTTACCCCATTATCAGCAATGCGGGAATAATAATGACTTCACTATAACCCCACCAGTAATTTTAAAACATTTTTGCTAATTTAGCAACACAAAATGGTACCTTACTTAAATCTTCAGTACTATGATTGTCAGTGAGGTTGAGTATTTATTTTTCTGCATGTGAACTTACTAGTTCAATTTCTTCTTTGGTGATCTGTTTAGAGATACTTTTCATGCAATGTAAACACTAATAATCTAAGTCATCTGTGGCCAATATTTTCCCAGTTTCTCCCCTTTTTCAGTTTATTTAATAGAAGTGTTAATGGTAGGCTGGGCACAGTGGCTCATGCCTGTAATCCTAGCACTTTGGGAGGCTAAGGCAGGTGGATCATTTGAGGTCAAGGGTTCGAGACCAGCCTGGCCAACCTGGTGAAATCCCAACTCTGCTAAAAATACAAAAATTAGCCGGGCACAGTGGCAGGCACTTTAATCCCAACTACTCAGGAGGCTGAGGCAGGAGAATCACTTGAACCTGGGAAGTGGAGGTTGAAGTGAGCAGAGACTGTGCCACTGCACTCCAGCCTGGGCGACAGAGTAAGACTCTATC
>NW_016107986.1:204234-239098 GCF_001604975.1 Cebus imitator
AAAAAGTGAACCCACGTCAGAAACCTGACATTGAAGTCTAGTTCTTTTTCTCATTTTAATTTATCTGTCTTTCCTTCTCTCTTCCTTTCTCTATATTTAAACCCCAAAGCATCTATAATTTGCTATTCTACCCTCCCTCCAAAACTGCTAATAAGCTATCCAATACTTTGTTTTACCATTTGTTAAATAATTCCTCTCTTCCATTTTTCATGTTTGATGTTTCCACTTTCACGTGAAGTTTTTATTATGCTAGTGTTTACATGGGAGCTACCCCTTCTATTTAGGTATCTGTCTATTCCTGTGACAGTCACATACTATTTTATCTTCATATTATAATTTTACAAATTTTACTAACTAGAAGGTTAGGTCTATTCTTTCTCTTTTTTTCACAAGTGTTTTTGCACTTTCTATCTGCTGTTCTTTCAATAAACTTTAGAGCAATTCTTCCATATTCCAAGAAAAATCAAGGTGAGAAACAAATGACTTCTAACAATCTCTCCAGGCCGCCCAGATCGAAGAAGCTCATTTGTAATCTATTGGTTACTGCAGATTACAAGGGAAAGAAAGAAGATGGAATTCAAATTCATTACCTGCATACTGGCTTCTGTGTTTTACCTTTGTTCCAATAAATAGCTCTCCTGTTGGAAACTTTCTTGGACACTAAGAATCCTTTCTGTTTCTTTTTTAGAGTTACAACTCTTTATATAAATGTAAGCATTTATAACAGTTTGAATATCAATTTACAAGAAGGATTAGATAATGAAGAACTTGCTTTAGTATTTTGAGGAACAACTGGCTTACCCTACTTTAATGTACCATATCATGTTTTAAAGTATAGAACAAAATGTGTTCTAAAGTATTTAAGGTTTGCATTAAACTTTTATGCCAAAAAAACAGTGGTTAATGACATTTATAATATGGTAAATGAAGGACAGATATGAAGACAGGAATGTATTAAGTAATAACTACACTTACCTTCAAAGTGGTGAACATTATACCCTGTTCCCCATGCTGAAGATAGGGGTCCATTAGATCCTCAATGAGGTGCACCTCAGAGCCTAAATTCCTAATCCTGCCCCAAAGAGAAAAAGATGCTGAGTTATTTTCATTTACATGTTCATTCTCCTTCTGAATCTAGCTGATGGGAAAAAGAAAGAACAGCTTGACCAAAAGGTAATGGCACAGTGGAATGGGTTTATCGATTTTTTTTCTAGTGGAAGAGCATACTCCTGCCATCAGTTCAGAAAATTTAAGCAGCAGACTTTTAAAAATAATGACTCACTGATAATAAAGTCAGAAAACATTGTTACCTGGCCCGTAGCACCACATATAAGAAAACAGGAAATAAGTCATCCATGGACCACAAGAAGTCTTCCTGGAGTGATGCCAGGACACTCTGAGAGATCTCCTCAAAAGCCTGCTGGATGACCTTAAGTTTGTCTGATGGGGTAAATGTTGTGCTGTTATAGAAACAATGACAAAAAGATATCCTATAATTTTCTTAATAAAGCCATTTGATCATGCTTTTTGACAATATCCCCTGCTAGGGTTCACATGCCTTAACCTGGACACTTAGGCATTATGAGTCACTGGTAAGAATGACTTTGTACTCCCATGGTGCTATGAGAAAAGAAGCCTCCAACTGTCTATGATTCACATATTGTTTCCTTTGACCCATGTGAAATCTCTTTTTCCTAATATATGCTCTTTTCTGAATGAGAAATTTGGTTAATTTCCAATTGGGTAAAGATGTGATTATATGGATAACTTTCTAGACAGGCTCTCCACTACTTTTGAAAATGCAAGGTCATTTTAGAGTAAAAGATAACCCAAGGGTTTCAAAAGAGTTTTTCTGATTTCCAGGTTGAGTTTGACACTATCAGCATACAGAGTGCGGATGGTTAAGGCTTAGATAAAGATAAGATCTTAATAGGCCAACCACTACTTGGATTTGTGTGGCTTTTCAACAAATCAGAGATTACCTGATCTGCTGCAGACATTCTACTGCTGAGGCAAAACAAGCATCTTTCGTGGTTGGCAAAACCTGCAAAAAAGAGTGTGAAGGTCAAGGAGGAAAACTATCTTCTGCAACAGTAACAAAAATAAATGATGTCAATGTCAGAGTGCAGGTCTTTGGTGAATGACTGATGCAAACACAAGCTTGGATAGTGTTCTATCAAAGTAAAATGAAAGTTTTGTTATCTCAAATCCTTGCCATTACAGAAAAGCATATTTGCTCAGGAAACGAAAATCCACTATACCTTTTTACTCTCTCCAAGGATTGACAAGGTTGCTGGCCAAAATTTCCTATAATGGAATCCATAAATTGTTAATACAAGTTGTTACTTATGGTAGACAAAATTTCCATAAAAATACTTGACAGCTATATTGGTTTCCCTGTCCCCATTAAAAAGAACAATTCCACAGTAGGTTAAATTTTAATAAACATTCCAGATTTAAGAGTTTTTATCATCTGCCTAAGGGATTGGTCATTCTAAACCCCAATAGCCATACACATTACAGATATTACCAAATATATTTCCTTCACTTAGTTTTATCTCATTTCTACTACTGAATTATTCCATTGAAAACAATTAAAGGACAAAAAAACAAAAATTAGCTGGGCATGTTGACACAGGCCTGTAATCCCAGCTACTTGGAAGGCTGAGACATAAGAATCACTTGAACCTGAGAGGCAGAGGTTGCAGTAAGCCAAGACAGCGCCACTGCACTCCAGCCTGGGCAACAAAGCAAGACTCCATCTCAAAAACAAAAACAAAAAACAAAACAAAACAGTTGAGGTTTATTCACTTTTCTCAGTAGCACAAATAAATGATTGGGGAGGTGGAATCAGCTTTATCACTGCACTAGAAAGAAAACACAATCATTTAGTATTCCCTGGATAACAAGCAATAATGCCTTCTAATAAAAACAGCAGGGCCGGGCACAGTGGCTCATGCCGAAAATCCCAGCACTCTGAGAGGCTGAGGTGAGCAGATCACTTGAGGCCAAGAGTTTGAGACCAGCCTGGCCAACATGGCAAAATTCCATCTATACTAAAAATACAAAAATGAGCTCAGCATGGTGGTGCATGCCTGTAATCCCAGCTACCTGGGAGGCTGGGGCATGAGAGTTGCTTGAACCTGGCAGGTGGAGATTGCACCACTGCACTCCTGCGTGCAACACAGAGCAAGACTCTCAAAAAAAGCACTTCAAAAATTTTAAATTAAATATTGCAAATGGGAAGGAATGGGAGAAAAGAAGAGAAGGAAGAATGCCAAAGATATGTATTCTGCTCTTAAGAACTACAAAACACCAGGCAAGATAGCTCACACTTACTTTATACATATATATGAAAATGTAAGAATAAAAAACATATTCCAAAGAATCAGGTTTCATACTCACCTTCAAATATTCTCAGAAATACAGATTATTAACTATCACAATTTTGTTAAATAAGACATATACAAAAATGTAAATAATTGCAAGCCGTATATATAATTAGATATCAAACTGCCAAGTTTCCAATAATGCAGTTTTGCATTTTAAATTAAAACCACTTGGTTGTGCTTACCTCTGCACCCCAAGAAACCCCAGGAGGGCAATATCTGGCTGCTTATTTAGTCGAAGAACACATTCCCAGTAAATGTCTTCCTCCCGATCATTATCCAAAGCATAAAGCATAAATAGTGGTGGGTAAAGCCGAGGCAGCAGCACAGGCAGCAATAATCCAGAACTCGTTACTACGTAACTACAAAATAATGGAGTGGGAGGAGAGGAGCATTTTTTCATATTAAAGCTGAATACAGAATCCAAGACAGAGCTTCAGTTTCAAAAAGTCCAAAGCAGAAATGGGAAGTTTTTAAAAAGTTGTAATATTACTCTGGAGTTGACATGAAGACCTTACCTATCATTTTGACTTAGAGGAAACTGTGAATTCTTTTCATGAATTAAAAATCTAACTGAAAAGCTACTATGTTTCCATTTTGAGGCTGATTTCTCTGAGATTATTCTAGGTCAGTGTGATGTTACTTCCTTTGCTCAGCAGCCTTTGTGCTCAGATCATCTGTGGTTGCCTTTTCCTGGTGTATAGCTAATAGTGCTTCAGAGACCTAAAAGGGAACTAAAAGAGGGCACCTACCCAACCCCATTTTTTTTTTTTTTTAAGACAGGTCTCACTTTGTCACCCAGGCTGAAGTGCAATGGTTTAGTCACAGCTCACTGCAGCCTTTAACCTTGCAGGCTCAAGTGAACCTCTCATCTCAGCCTTCAAGTAGCTGAGCCCACAGGTGTGCGCCACCATGTCCTGCTAATCTTTTTTTAATTTTAGTAGAGATGGGTTTTCCCTATGTTGCCCAGGCTGGTTTTGAACTCCTGGGATCAGGCAGTTCTCCCACTTCTGCCTCCCAAAGTGTAGGATTACAGGTATGAGTCACTGTGGCTGCCCCCAACCCTCCTGGCCCCAACCACATCATTTTAGAAATGAGGGCCAGGTGCAGTGGCTCATGCCTGTAATCCCAGCACTCTGGGAGGCCGAGGCAGGCGGATCACAAGGTCAGGAGTTTGAGACCAGCCTCACCAACATGATGAAACCCCATCTTTACTAAAAATACAAAAATTAGCCAGGCATGGTGGTGCACATCTGTAATCCCAGCTACTCAGGAGGCTGAGGCAGGAGAATCACTTGATCCTGGGAGGCAGAGGTTGCGGTGAGCCGAGATCATGCCACTGCACTCCAGCCTGGGCAACAGAGCAAGACTCCATTTCCCCACCCACCCCCCTAAAAAAAGGAAAGAAATGAGGAAACAGGCCTAGAGAACACACCTTCTCCCTGGGAATCTTTGGCTAAGATCATCTAGTCCTCACTCCCTTTCTTCACTATCCCTACCCAACTCCATTTACCCTGGCTCTGGTGATTCAGAGCGGGAATCTGACTTCCCAGTGCAAAAAGACTTCCTTTCGGTTGGCAGAGGAGCAGAGAGAGGGATTGTGCTGCCTTCTTCAGGAAGCTCAGGAAATAAGAACCTAAGGAATAATAAAAAACATAATTATACAATTACACCTCTAGGGGGATTGAAAAGCATAAAAAGACATTTCCATTAGCTATGAAAGCAAGCTTTATTATCAACTAAGTATTTTAGTTCCCTGAGAAAACTGATGTTTCTTACAGGATAAAATTAAGAGTGCAGTTAATGAATAATATATCACTACAAGATCTTCATGTGCTATGGTTTTCTTCTGTTGAGTTACTAAGGAAACGAAAATTCTGATCTAAATGAGATATGTGTTCCTTACTGGGAAATCTCATCTGAGGTCTATTTACATTAACTCTGAGCAAGGACCACTATTCTCCAAATACAAGCAAATACTGATGGAAAAAAGAGAAAAAAATGATTAATTACAGAAGACACAATGTAAAGTTTTTATTTTATTTTTATAAAATCAGGGGGTACATATGCAGTTATGTTGCATAGATATATCAGATAGTGGTAAAGTCTAGGCTTCTGATATACCCATCACCCAAATAGTGAACACCGTTTCCAGTAAGTAATTTTTCAACCCTCACCCTCCCAGTTCCCTCTGTACTCAATATAAAATTTTAAAATGTGTTTTTAAAAGTTACTGAAAATTAATTTTTCAAAAACAAGGAAAACAAGGGGATAAATTGGAGAGGTTTTTTTTTTTTTTTTTTCCTGGGCTTTGAGTTTTGCTGTAGATTTTATCTCTGACTGCTTGTATGTTGGTGGACTCTACCATAAACAAGTTTATCTTATTTTTACAGGCTTAAATTTTGACCCTTTAAAGGCAATATGCAGTCTTCTCTATTTCTGTAGACTTACAACTTGCACCTCCATCTGCCCTAATTTTATAGTTGAAACAACTGAAAAAGGTTAGGAAACTTATTTTCATTATACTCATCTAGCTAATGTCAGAGCTAGCCCAGGCTAGTGATCTTTTTAATAGATCTCACTTTTCCCTCAAAACCTGAAACATTTCCAAATGTTGAGGCAAACAATATATGGAAGTTCTGGGACAAATTCATAATCTTCTGTATAATTATCTCACTATAGTATCTACTTGTTAGCTTCAACTCAGTAAAAGATCTTATATCTCACAAGCTCAAACTGTTTGCTGTCTGGAACTCTCTTCCCAAAGATGCTTACTATCTCATTTAATTGCCTTCTTTGAAGTCTCTGCCCAAATACCACCACCTTATTAGTTAGGCTGCTCTGACCTTCTATTTAAAATAATAGCCATCTCACATCTAGCACCATCCTTTCTCCCTTTTTCTCTGTAGCGCTAATCACTATCTGACATACCATATATTTTTTATGTTTACTCTCTTCCCCCCACTAGAATGTAAGCTCCATGAGAGCAAAGGCTGTTGGTTTGTCTTTGTTCACTGCTAAATTTCTTGAGAGCCCAGAATGATGGCTATTCATAGAAACACTCAATAAATATTTGTTAAATAAATGAATGTACGTGATACTGTTGCCAAAGGACAAGACATAAAAACTGTCTTGATCAAGATTAGGAATTCCATTAGGAACTCCATCTGCTAAACTTTATCTACACTGTGGTTGGGTTTTAGATACATAATTTTTTGCCTAGAGACTGAATTCAAATAAGACAACTACTATACTTCATACCAAAATTTGAATTTAAAAACCCCACACATTTATTTTACCCGTCTGTTACACTTAATAAGACACACACAAAAAAAAACAATAGCTAATTGTTCATCTTTTTTGTTTTTAGCTTACACATAAATTTAAAACATGTTTATTTAATCTATTAAAGGACCCTGGCATAAAACTATTTCCTTGATGATTCAGGGTGAAACTAGCCAAGCATTGGTATAACATAGTATTCAACAGCTTGCAGACTTTAGTGAAAAGCTGTCTTACCTCACCAGCTGGAATATTCGCTTAAGATAGGACTTAATCTCCTTTACAGCCTCTTGCAATAACCGGCGGTTGGCTCCTACACCCACGTATGTCATTCTATACGCTGCAACCAGTGTCTCCACAAGCCTGCCCAGGGGGTGCAGAGGAGTGTCACAGGCCTGAGTAGGAAGGGAATCAATGAAGTTAGTCAATGTGCATTAACAGCAGAAACAATCAATTAATAAGAAACAACTTCATAAATGCCAAACAACTGTCAAAATGTCAAGAGTCAACTTTTGGACCAGGAATATTCAAATACTTTAATTTTTCTGAAAGTACTCAGTCTAGCCCAATTACATAGAGCCAGAGGTCCTAATCTTGATCAAAGACTCTTCTTAACATTTTGGGCAAATAACTTTGGAAGTACTGATATGGAATATCACTAAAAGAGATTTTGCCGGATATGGTGGCTCATGCCTATAGTCCCAGCTACTACGGAGGCTGAGGCAGGAGGATCGACTGAGCTCAGGAGTTTGAGGCCGACCTGAGCAACACAGTGAGATCTCCATGTCTAAAAAGGAAATAAATTAATACAAAATTTTAGAAAGATTCAAATATACTTTAAACTTCACAAAAATGATACGAAATGTTACCATGGAGAAAACTAAACACTGACTGTTAATGACACTCTGAAACGGTCACTCTTCAGTGCGCTTGATGTCTCAGAAAACTCCTTCCTGCACTTCCCATCAATATATGTCAGACTTTACATTGTAGCTGCTCTTACAAGGTTTAGAAAGAAGCAAGGAGCCTATCCAGGGGTGACAGCAGCATGCTTTACTTATACAATCTCTAGTTTGCTAATATTATTAACAAAAAGCCTTTTCAACTCTAATCTTATTTCTTAAGAACCCCCCTGAATGCCTTAAAAAACTTTAAAAAGTTCTATCATAATAATGGGACAATCTTCAGGTAGAAACGTAATCTTGGTAGTCAGATAATTAAATGCACAGGATGCAAAGACAGGATTAGGATAACATTAAGCTGTGAATCTATTTGAATGATATACTGTGGTAGTTGAATCATTAATTCACAAGACCAATGTAATTTTTACTCTAGTTTACCTTTATTAAATATTTCTTGATGTCATCATATTTCTCCACAGAGAAGGCACCAACATGCTGTGGAATGAATTCCAAACTCTCTAGTGTCTGAGTCTGTGAACGACTTAATATTTCTGGACTATAAAAAGGGAAAGAAAAGTCTATCATGTATTTCACATCAAGAAAGCAAGATACATGTAAATAGTCACATGAAACACAGTCACTCGCTCAAGTCAAAGTGGAGCATCCAGCACAGTACTGGACCCAATGAGCTCAGAAACCATCATGAACCTGCAATTAGGTACTCAGTTTATACCACATTCATTCAAAATGCATGTAGTGTTACTTTGTACCAACTACAATAAATGAATGAAGATTCTGCTCCAATCTAAACCATGGTGTTGGAAATAATATGACATTAGCTTGACGATAAATACAATATTAGCTTGAAGGTGATAGACCTGTCCGTGACAAGAGAAAAATGGAATCAAAGAGGGAAGGGAGCTAAGGAAAAGGGGAAATAAGTGAAAGGGCAAAGGAAGAAATAAAAATGAGGTTAAGAAGCATGGAGATAACGATACTCCAACAGGTGATAAGGTAAGCACGTAATGGGTAAAGAGAAACTGGATAAAGAGGCTAAGATAAAACACATGCTAATAATCAACTGAAATTATTGGTAATAGTATTCTATCATTAGATGACAGCCAATGAGAAACTGAGCAGTGCATAATCACTATTATTATTTGATTTTAGATAAGCAAATAAGATGTTTGTGGTAGCAACATAATTTTATACAAAGAGTTCATTCATCTTCACTTCTCTGAAACCCCTAACAACAGTTAACCCAGCATAACTGGAGGGCTAAAGTCTCAAGGTTGAACTGACAGGCGGCACCACACTGACCATCTGTATCACACACAAGGGGCAGTCAATGGCTTTAATTAATTCTGGGAGTTTCCATTTCTTCTACTAATGGAAAGAGTAGAAGGTAACAATTATGAACTTTATGAGTGAAATACTAAAATCAATTCCTATTTATCCCAAATTAAAAAAACACTTCTTTCTCCATTTAATTTCTTGAAACACACACATAAATATCAAGCAAACACTAATTATACTATGGTTTACTTTAAATATCAATTTTGGGGGTACTCAATTAGAATCTAAACTAATCTCTTCAGGCTAGAATAACAATTAGTATTGTTAGACTCGACTGTGAAACATTTAAAGTTCCTGAAGTATCTTTCAACTTCTGGGATTTAATTTCTATGTAATTATACTTTGGTATATTAAAATTATTTGAATATTGGTAATTTATTTAAAGAATGTGATAACTTTTAGCAAACTAGAACATTTAATTATTCAGAACAAACATTTACATTCTGAATAAATGGATACTTGCTCAATTTTTTTCCTTCAATTCCTGAGTATTAGAAAGTAACTGACAAGTGGAAACTAGGACCAGCATAAAACTGATTTAAAAATTAAGTGTATGTAGTTACACAGATTAAAGTATGCTCTTTGATCTATTTTAACAATGAAGGCATAGCTCAAACAAACCATTATCTAGAATTAAATTCAAGAAAGTCATAGTTAATTAGGAAGTTTTGCTCCAGGGATTAGTAAATTCTTTAGGTCCAAATGCTAAGCAATGCTTGTGAGAGTTACTGGTCAAGTTACAGAAGAAAGGCAGATGAAGAAAAGCAGGAGAAAAGAAAAAGTGAAAAAGGGAAAATTTTAAAAAGGAGAAAAAGAGAGAAATGAAAAAGTACATCTGTAACTTTTCTTTCAGCATTTTGAAAACACTGTGCCACTGCCTTCTGGCTTCCAAGGTTTCTAATAAGAAATATGCAGTCATTTGAATTGCTGATTTCCCATTATTTTACTCTAGCTGCTTTCAAGATCTTTTTGCATGAATTTTAATATGATGTGTCTACACATGGTTGTCTCTGGTTTTTCCCAAGATGGGGTTTGCTCAGCTACTTAAATCTATAGGTTTCATGTCTTTTACCAAACTCGAGAAGTTTTCAACCATTATTTCTTCACAAAATGTTCCATCCCTCATTCCTTTTTCTTTTCTTTCTTTTTTGAGACGGAGTTTCACTATTTTTGCCTAGGCTGGAATGCAATGGTGCGATCTCGGTTCACTACAACCTCTGCCTCCCAGGTTCAAGCAATTCTCCTGCCTCAGCCTCCAAGTAGCTGGGATTACAGGCACCCACCACCAGGCCCGCTAATTTCGTATTTTTAGTAAAGACAGAGATTCACTACATTGGCCAGGCTGGTCTTGAACTCCCGACCTCAGGTAATCCGCCCACCTCAGCCTCCCAAAGTGGTGGGATTACAGGTGTATGTCACCATGCCCGGCCCATTCTTTCTCCTTTTCTTTTGGAATTCTAATCAAAAGTTTAGACCCACAAGTCCTTAAGGCTGTGTTCACTCTTTTTTCTTCATGTTTTTTTCTCTCTGTTGTTTATATTGATAATCTTCAGGTTCACTGACTCTTCCTTTGTCATCTCTATTCTGCCACTGAGTTCACACAGTAAGCTATTTTGATTAATGTAATTTTCAACCCCAAATTTTTGATTTGGCTCTTCTTTGTATCTTCTGTTTCTCTGCTGATACATCCATTCTAATATTTGTTTCAAGGGTGTTTGTGATTACTCATCTGGGCATTTTATAACAGCTGCTTTAAAGTTCTTGTCAGATAACTCCAACATCTATGTCATCTGTTGATAGCTGTTGATTGCCTTTCCTGAAATAAATTGAGATTTTCATGGTTCCTTCATTGCTAAGTAGCTCAATGGATATTTTGAGCATTATCAAACTCTGAGTCTTGTTTATATCCTATGGAGAATGTTGACATTCATAAAAGAGTAAACATAGCAGGCTTGAAACTGTTATCTTTAGAAAGACTCAGGCTAGGGGCAGTCGCTCACACCTGCAATCCCAGCACTTTGTCGGACTGAGACAGGAGCACTTTTTGAGGCCAGGGGTTCAAGACCAGCATGGACAATACAGCAAGACCCTGTCTCTTTTTATAAAAATAAAATAAAATAAAGAAGAACCTGCTTATAAGGTTGACCCTTGGCTGGCACTTGGAATTAAGCTTGTTAAAAGTTCTGTATACTGATAAAGGTGTTTTGCTGTCCTTAGATTAACAATGTGATTTATGGTGAACATCTGCTTTCCTGTGGCAAGGCTGGGACTGTGGACTTTTGGCAACTGCCCATCACAGGGTACCTATGTGACCCGCCCCCAGTATAAATCCTGGGCACTGAGTCTCTAGTAGGCTTCCCTGTGCAGAAACATTAGACATGTGTGGCTGCATTTTGCTGCAGGGAAAACTGTTGTGTGTGACCCATCCCAGAAAGGAAAGATCATGGGAAGCTTACATATGGATTCCTCCAGACTCTACCCGTGTCTTTTTCCCTTATGATCCAGTTGTGTGTCCCTATTGTGTTGCTGTAATCTTACTTGTGAGTACAATTATATGCTGAGTCTTGTGAATTCTTCCAGCAAATCACTGAATGTGTAAGTGATACTGGGAATCCCTAACACAGCAGACATTTTTGCCTTGGTCTCCTGTGGGCCATGGTGCTAATGCCAGTTCACTTGTCAAAGCCTTTGCACCCTTTCTGGGTTTGTCCTGTGAGTCTACAACTTAATGACCACTCTGGGACCTGAGTGGTCTAACTATGAAGTTGGTTCTCAAACTCTTTGGTACTAATTACGATCAAACCCATGTATGTGCAGGTCTAGGGTGGGCCCAGAAGTTCACAAACAACTTTACAGGCTTGTTTCCCAGAGCTCTTCTCTCTATTCCATCCCCAGTATTTTACGGTTTTCAGGCACCCCTTTTTATTTAGGTCCTCTGGCCAAAAACTGTCCACTTCTGTGATTGTGCCACATCTAGGGACAGATGGTGACAACAGAGAACAAAGCCAAAAATGCAATGGTGTTGGAACCCGGCCTTTTCTTGACCTACGGAGCCACCAGAGGGGGAAGAAGTTTCTACTCTCTCAGAGTTTCGACTTTTGCAAGTTTCTTGTTCATGGCTGCTCTAGCTGCTGCCATTACTGCCCTGCCACAGAGGTTCCTGGAGGTTTGGACATGAGAGAATAAAGAAAAAAGACAAAGAAAACTGAGTATGTATCAGCCAGTCTGAGGTGTAGAAGTCCCCAATCCTTGAGCCAGAGCCAGATGGATTTTTTCTGTATCCCTGTCTGTCTGCACCACACTGCTTGTTTTCACGTTTCTGGTTGCACTGAGTTCTGGCTGAGGAATATTGAAGCAAAACATCTAAGTAAACTCACCACAGGTTTTGTGGCACTTTGAATTCAGGTTTTCTTCCTCAATCTACTTGTTGATATTTACTTTTCAGAGTTCATAAATAGCTGTCCATGTATTCTGTTCAGGTTTAATAGGTGAGTTCAATAGAAAATAAAGAAAGTGTGTTTTAATCCCTCTTACCCAGAAGCAGAAGTACATCATTAAGTTTTAAATTAAATGCAGTGAGTCTTGACTACTTACTGGTCTTACGTTTCATCCTCTGAACATGCTCTGCTCTATGTGGAGCAAGCATTCACTCACCTGTCTCTGTGTTGGCGCCGATTGGTCGTCAAGGCCACAGCAATATTGTCCCATGCTTTCCAAACTTCCCCTTGGCCTGGGCCCTCGCAGCCCAGTTGGCGCCAACATTCATCAAACACCGCTTTCCACTTCTCATCAGCTGGCACTGCCAGGTTTCCTAGCTTCCTGCTAATAAAGTCATATCAACCTTTTATTAATCATTTATTTTGTGCAATATTGTTCCAAAGAATAGAAACTTTCTAACATACAATTGAGAATGCTTTATTGTGATCAAAACTGGCAAGACTGATGGTAATTCTATTTTTAAAACACTGAATGAAAATTTTTAAAGGATGCTTTTTTAGCTAATTATTGTTTTTGGATATTAAAGTGTATGGATTATTAAGTACAAAGCACATCAATTTACTCTGCCTCCTATAATTCCACATAATTAATTTTTAAAAATTGATTTCTGGTTGGGAACAGTGGCTCACATCTGTAATCCCAGCACTCTGGGAGGTCAAGAAGGGCGGATCACATGAGGTCAGGAGTGCAAGACCAGCTTGGCCAACATGGTGAAACTCCATATCTACCCAAAACACAAAAATCTGGATGGGCGCGGTGGCTCACGCCTGTAATCTTAGCACTTTGGAAGGCCAAGGGGGGTGGATCATTTGAGATAAGGAGTTTGAGACCAGCCTGGCCAACATGGAAAAACCTCATGTCTACTAAAAATACAAAAATTAGCTGGGCATGGTGGAGCATGCCTGTAATCCCAGCTACCTGGGAGGCGAAGGCAGGAGAATTGCTTGAACCCAGGAAGTAAAGGTTGCAGTAAGTCGAGATTGCACCACTGCACTCCAGTCTGGGTGACAGAGCAAGGCTCTGTCAAAAAAAAAAGAAGAAGAAAAAAATTAGCTGGGTGTGGTGGCCCACACCTGTAATCCCAGCTATTCAAGAGGCTAAGGCAGGAGAATTGCTTGAACATGGGAGGCAGAGGTTGTAGTGAGCTGAGATCACACCACTGAACTCCATCCTGGGCGACAAAGTGAAACTCTGTTTCAAAAAAAAAAAATTAGAAAATTTGAAAACATAAATAAAAATAAAAATTGCTTTCTGTTAGAATAAGGACTTTCTAAACCTTGCACATCTTATGAGAATTTAAAATACATTACATACAGGCCAAGCATGGTGGCTCATGCCTGTAATCCCAGCACTTTGGGAGGCCGAGGCAGATTACAAGGTCAAGTTTGAGACCCGCCTGGCCAACACAGTGAAACCCCCGTCTCTACTAAAAACACAAAAATTAGCCAGGTGTGGTGGCACATGCCTGTAGTCCCAGCTATTTGGGAGGCTGAGGCAGGCGAATCGCTTGAACCTGGGAGGCAGAGGCTGCAGTGAACTGAGATCATGCTACTGCACTACAGCCTGGGTAACAGAGTGAGACTTCATCTCAAATTAAAAAAAAGTAAATAAAATGCATTACATACTGGTACAGAAAAACATATCCTTGGGAACAAAAAACTGAGCTGCCACCAAATATAATAATAAAATTAAAGCTGCAATCAATAAAGAAAATAGACATATGCCAAAAACCGTCCACTTCTATGAATGTGCCATGTCTAGGGACAGATGGCGGGAGAACAGAGAACAAAGCCAAAAATGTGGTAGGGTTGGGCATAATGTACTTAGATTTTGCCTTTTTCTCCTCATATACGCAGATTTTACTATTCCACTTGGGGTGGGGGGGAGGGAGGGAGAGAGAGAGAGAGAGAGAGAGAGAGAACGTGTGAGAGTGTGTGTGTGCGTGTGCGTGTGTGTGTGTGTGTGTGTGCGTGTGTATCTTCTTTATTTTTCAAAATCAAGCTGTGTACAGATTCCATTTAAGAATGCTCTTTCATGGCTGAATTTGGTGGCTCACACCAGTAATGCCAGCACTTTGGGAAGCCAAGGAGGGCAGATCATGAGGTCAGGAGTTTGAGACCAGCCTGGCCAACATGGTGAAACCCCATTTCTACTAAAAATACAAAAATTAGCTGGGCGTTATGGCACATGCCTGTAATTCCAGCTACTCGGGAGGCTGAGGCAGGAGAATCGTTTGAACCAGAGAGGCGGAAGCTGCAGTGAGCCAAGATCACGTCATTGTACTCTAGCCTGGGCAACAAGAACAAAACTCCGTCTCAAAAGAAAAGGATGCTCTTTCAAGCTGGGCACAGTGGCTCACACCTGTAATCTCGGCACTTTGAGAGGCCAAGGTGGGCAGATCACTTGAGATCAGGAGTTTAAGACCAGCCTGGCCAACATAGTAAAACCTTGTGCCTCTACTAAAAATGCAAAAAATTAGCTGGGCGTGGTTGTATGTGCCTGTAGTCCCAGCTACTCGGGAGGCTGTGGCAAGAGAATCGCTTGAACTGGGAGACAGACACTGCAGTCAGCTGAGATCATGCCACCGCACTCCAGCCTGGGTGACAGACCAAGACTCCACCTCAAAAAAAAGACTGCTCTCTCACATGTGGAATTTTTCTTTTTCTTTTTTTTTTTTTTTTTTGAGACAGTCTCACTCTGTCGTCCAGCTGGAGTACAGTGGTGTGAGCTCACTGCAGCCTCTGACTCCCTGGTTCAACTGATTCTCCTGCCTCAGTCTCCCGAGTAGCTGGGATTACAGGCACACACCACCATGCCCAGCTAAGTTTTATATTTTTAGTAGAAATGGGGTTTCATCATGTTGGCCAGGATGGTCTCAATCTCCTGACCTCGTGATCTGACCACCTCAGCCTCCCAAAGTCCTGGGATTACAGGTGTGAGCCACCACACCCAGCCTGGAACTTTTCTTTTAAATGTCCATGCTCTAAGGCTTATAATCTAAACCAAGACTATAGATTTAGTCATCTATAGCAGTGTCAGTTGACAATTCAGGGAGGTTACATCTTGTTTAAAAAAAAAAAAAAAAAGACGACAACTTTGGCCAGGTGCAGTGGCTCATACCTGTAATCCCAGCACTTTGGGAGGCTAAGGCAGGAGGATAGCTTGAGCTCAGGTTCAAGACCAGCCTGAGCAAGAGCAAGACCCAGTCTCTACAAAAAAAATAGAAAAATTAGCCAGGCATGGTAGTGGGAGCCTGTAGTCCCAGCTACTCGGGAGGCTGAGGTGGGAGGATCATGTGAGCCCAGGAGGTCAAGGTTGCAGTAGGCCATGATCACATCACCTGCACTCCAGCCTGGTGATAGAGTGACACCCTGTCTCAAAAAATAAAAATAAAATAAAATAAGGAGACTTTAAGAACTTGATTTTGCTTTTAAAATACTAACCAGCTTTGATAAAAGAAAGACAACTTCAAATATTCAATAATTAATCCAGAATTAACATGTTACTCACAAAACTTTGGGTCTGTCTTTATCACTCTCATACAGACTAGGTTTGAAGTAGGTTCCAGTGATTTTTATCCCAGATCCCCATTCTCCACTAAAATAACCTTCAATGTAGTCTCCATTTGGCATAGTCAGTGTTCCCTAGGTAAAGTCGGAGAATAAAATGCAGAGTTAGAGGAAATATATTCAATGTTTATTTGTTTAGAGACAGAGTCTCACTCTATTGCCCAGGCTGGAGTGCAGTGGTGTCATCTCGGCTCACTGCAACCTCCACTTCATGGGTTCAAATGATCCTCCTGCCTCAGCCTCCCAGGTAGCTAGAATCACTGGCACATGCCACCACACCCAGCTAATTTTTTGTGTTTTTAGTAGAGACGAGTTTTCACGATGTTGGCCAGGCTGGTCTCAAACTCCAGACCTCAAGTGATCCACCCCGCTTGGCCTTCCAAAGTGCTGGGATTTCAGGTGTAAGCTACCATGCTTGGCCCTCAATTTTTAAAATCAAGAGAAAAAAAGCACTAAATGATTAATGCTTTCCTTTTCAACTTGCTCTTTACCAGTCTCCAACTCTTTAAAACTCAAACAAAAAATGGGCACATGCATATCTTAAAAGAGTATATGAAAATAATCCATGGGTAAAAGAAATAAACACATACACAGGGAAAACTGGAAAATATTTTGAACTGTATAAAATGACCATACAATATATCAAAATTAAGGGGATGATGTGAACACAGTGCTTAGAGGGAAACTTATAGCTGTTAACACCTATCTTTTCAGGAAGATCTTGAATCAGTAATATAAATTTTCACCTAATAAAATTACAGAAGGAGAAACAAACTAATAAACTAAACCCAAAGCAAAAAAGAGGAGGGAAATGATAAAGATTAGTGCAGAAATCAATGAATGAGATAGAAAACAAAAAATAAAGAAAAATCAATGAAACTAAAAGTTGCTTCTTTGAAAACATACAAAGCAGCATTTGACTAGATTAATCAAGGAAAAAAAAAAGAGAAAACATAAATTTTTAAAATCAAGTGTGAAACAGGTTTTTGCTACCAGCCTACAGAATTAAAAAGGTTAGAAGGTGCTAGTTTGAAAGGGTGTCTTCTCTAAAATCTGTGTTAAAACTTAAACCCCATTAAGGTGGTAGTAAGAGGTGGGGCCTTTTCGGAAGTGATTAGGGACAGTGTCCTCATGAATGGAGTAGTGCCTTAGAAAAGGGCCGGAGGGCCAGGTGTGATGGCTCATGCCTGTAATCCCAGCACTTTGGGAGGCCAAGGCAGGTAGATCACAAGGTCAGGAGTTCAACACCAGCCTGACCAACATGGTAAAATCCTGCCTCTACTAAAATTATAAAACTTAGCTAGGCGCGGTGGCATGCACCTGTAATCCCGACTACTCAGGAGGCAGAGGCAGGAGAATCGCTTGAACCCAGGAGGCAGAGGTTGCAGTGAGCTGAAATTGCGCCACCGCACTCCAGCCTGGCCGACAGAGCAAGACTCGGTCTCAAAAAAAAAAAGGGCCAGTGGGAACTATCTTAGGCCTTTTTGCCCTTCCATCTTTTGCTATGTGAGGATTCAGGAAGGCCTTCACCAGACAGGGAATGCTGTTGTCTTGATCTTGGACTTCCCAGCTTGCAAAATTGTGAGAAAATTAATTTCTCAGACTACGATATTTTGTTACAGCATCACAAACATATGAAGACAGAATGGAATACTAAAAGAACAGCTTTATGCCAACAAAGTAGATAATTTAGAAAAACAGAAAAGTTTCTAGGAAGACAAAAAGTAACAAAACTGACTTAATAAGAAATAGAAAATCTAAACAGACCTAAAGCAAGTAAAGAAACGGAGTCAGAAATTTAAAACTTTCTCACAAAACAATGCTTAGGCCCAGACAACTTCTTTGGTGAATTCTCCCAAACATTCAAAGAAGAAATAATACCAAAGCTTCGCAAACTTTCACAAAATAGGTGAGGAGGGAACACTTCCCAACTTGTTCTATGAGGCCAGAATTATCCTGATATCAAAGACAGACAAAGACATCACAAGAAAAGAAAACTACAGACCGTTACCTCTCATAAATATAAATGCAAAAATCCTCAACAAAGTGTTGGCATTAAATCCATCAACACCAACATCTAAAAAAACTATACACCATAATCAAGTACAATTTATCCCAGGAAAGCAAGGGTGGTTTAATATCAGAAAAGCAACCAATATAATACACCGTATTAGTAGATAAATGATAAAAACCACATAATCATCTAAACAGAAAAGCACTTTAACAAAAATGCTTCTCTGCCAGGCATGGTGGCTCATGCCTGTAATCCTAGCACTGGGACGCTGAGGTGGGTGGACCACTTGAGCTCAGGAGTTTGAGACCAGCTTGGGCAATATAGTGAAACCTTGTCTCTACAAAAAATTAAAAAAAAAAAAAAATCAGCCAGGCATGGTGGCATGTGCCTATAGTCCCAGTTACTTGGGGGGCTGAGGAGGGAGGACCTCTTGAGCCCCGGAGATTGAGGCTGCAGTGAGGCGAGTTCACACCACTGCACTCTAGCCTGAGTGACAAAGACAGACCCTGTCTCAAAAAAAAAAAGGGTAAAGATGTCCAATTTTACCATTTTTCTATTCAAGATTCCATAGGAGACTCTGGCCAGTGCAACTGGACAAGAAAAAGAAATAAAAGCCTTCTGTATTGTAAAGAAAGAAGCAAAAATGCCTTTACTTGTAGGTGACATGATTCTATATGTAAGAAATCCTAAGAAATCCACACACACAAAAAAACTACTGAAACTAATAAATTCAGCAAGATTTCGGGATACAAGAATAAAATACAAAATCAACTACATTTTTATATTATAGCAATGAACAATCTGAAAATGAAATTTTAAAAAACAACACTTTACAGTAGCATCAATAAAATACTCAGAAATAAATTTAACCAAAGAAATGCAAAATATGTACATGAAACCTAGAAAACATTGCTGAGAGAAATTAAAGCTCTACATAAACTATGAGATGTTCTATGTTCATGGGTTGGAAAAGTCAATATTACTAAGATGGCAATTCTCCCCAAAATGATGTATAGATTCGATGCAATCTCTACCAAAATCTTAGCAAGGTTTATTGCAGAATTTTCATAAGCCAGTCTAAAATTTATAAAGGCAAAGAATCTAGAATGGCCAGAACAATTTCGAAAAAGAACAAATTTGGAGGACTTATATTCCTGATTTCACAACTTACTAGAAATCAACAGTAATCAAGACGGTGTGGTATTAACACAAGGAGAAACATGTCGATCAATGAACTACAACTGAGAGACCAGAAATAAACACATTTTCTGTCAATTAATTTCAACAAAGGTGTCAAGATTTAATGGGAAAAGATGCTGGGAAATTTGTTGTTGTTGTTGTTTTTTAATGATGCTGGGAAATTTGGATAGCCACATGCAAAAAGATTAATTTGGACACATAACTCCACCCATACACATGTTATCTTAAAATGAACGACAGACCTAAATATAAAAGGCAAAACTATAAAACTTTTAAAAGAAAATACAGGCAAAGCCTTCTTAGACATAACATCAAAAGCATAATTCATAAAATGTTTTATAGAGTTCATTAAAATTAAAAACTTTTGTGCTTCAAATGATACCATTAAGAAAACAAAAAAAACAAGTCAGAGACTGCAAGAAAATATTTACAAATCATATATCTGATAAAGGACATGTATCCAGAATACAGAAAGAACCCTTACAATTCAACAAGAATACAAACAAAATTTAGAAATAAGCCAGAGATCTGAATAGACATTTCACCAAAGAAGATAATGAATCACTAAGAAGCATGTTCTACGTCATTAGTTACTAGGGAAATGCAAATTAAAACCAGGAGATACCACTTCATAACCACTGGAAAGGCTATAGGAAAAAAGACAGAAAATAAGAAACATTTTTTGATATGAAGAAGTTAGTATCCTCACACATTGCTGATGGGAATGTAAAATGGTGCAGATATTTTGGAAAAAAGTTTAACTGTTTCTTAATAAGTTAAACATCAATTTTCCATACAACCCAGCAATTACACTCTAGGTATCTACTTAAGAAATGAAAATGAAAACATATGTTCTGCACAAGAGACTGCATTCAACAGCTTATAGCAGCATAATTTACAATAAAGTTGGAAATAACCCAATGTCCACCAACTGGTAAATGGATAAACAAAATGTAGTTTTGGAATACTATTCAGCCATAAAAAAGAACAAAGCACTATACATGCCACAATATGGAAGAACCGAAAACATGATGCTGAGTATAAGAAGCCATATAGAAGGGATTCCATGTATGATTCCATTTATACAAAAGGCCCAGAAAAGGCAAATCCATAGAGTGATTAGTGGTTGCCTGGGACTGGAGTTGAAAATGGAAGTAACTGAATAAGCAGAAGGGATTTTCTTGGGTGACGGAAATGTCCTAAAACTGGATTGTCGTGGTGGTTTGCACAGCTATGCTTACCAAAAATCACTGAAATGTGTGCTTGAAAGGGGTGAATTTTATGGCAAGTAAGTCAGCTATTTTTAAAGTCAAAAAACATTAGTAAAAGAATGTATTAGAGAGAAAAAGAAGAAAGCTAGTTTCCAACCTTTCCACTAAGAGTCCAGTCATCTGAAAATTCTCCCTCATAGATAGTATCATCTTCGGAAAGCAAAATCCCATTTCCCTAGAAGAAACAAGAGAAAATTTATAACACATAAAATACAGAGTAACTTAAGAATGTACACAGTTATATACCCCAAGCCTTATGGAATCTTAAAAGAAGGAAAATAGTACTAAGAAGATGGAAGCTAATCAAAAGATGATTTAAAAATTTAAGGACAAAGGAATTTTAAAGTTAATAATAACTACATGCAAACATTCCACTCACCATCATTTTATTAAGGTGAAAGTTGCCTTCATAATATAATCCAAACTGGGTAACCACCACACCATTCCCTTGACACACATCATCTTGCCACATTCCCATATACTTCTCCCCCCTGCACAGAAATAAAAAGAAAAGAAAAACCAATGAAGACAAGGATAAAGTAGGGAAAAGACAGTTATCACAAGGGAGATCCCAGGCATCAACCCTACGTCGGTCTTGCTTTCATTTTTCTATTTAAAGTGGTTAACTTTGTCTCCTCAAATACGGGACAAGGTGATAGCAAAAGACATCTCATTCAGTTATGTTCTCTGAGGAATTTAACATTGTGGTCTATCTGACACAGATCTGTATATACCCCAGGTAGTTACCTGACACTTTAAATTATATGCTTTTTAAAGAGAAGGCCAAGAATTCAACTCTAAATAATTTTATTTAAAATGTAATAAGCACAATAAAACCTATGCACAGGTTTTTCTTACACAAAAGTTTGCAAACTTAAAAAAAAAGAAAGAGGCTGGGTGTGGTGGCTCATGCCTATAATCCCAGTAGTTTGGGAGGCAAAGGCAGGTGTCTCACTTGAGGCCAGGAGTTCAAGACCAGCCTGGACAATATGTCAAAACTCAATCTCTACCAAAAATACAAAAAATTAACTGGGCATGGCGGTGTGTGCCTGTGGTCCCAGCTACTTGGGAGGCTGATGTAGGAGGATCCCTTGAACCCAGGAGGCAGAGATTGCAGTGAGCCGAGATCACACCACTCTACCCTGGGTGATAGAGTGAGACCCTGTTTTAAAAAAATAAATAAATAAAAGGGTTTGTCACAAAAAAAAGGTTCATTTTTCACCTACTCAAACTCAAAGAAGTCTTACTAATGTCCATTAAAAAGATAAAATAAGTATAAACCGCTTGCTAAATAATCATGGTGCTTAATCATTTGCTTAACTGTGAGAACAGAAGGAGAATACTGTACCTAGTGATATCATCAAAGACACCATATCCTGCTTTCTTATCCATTACCCACTGGCCAATGAACATGCTAGGAGAAGAGGAAGTCAATTTCCCACTTCGTAGAAGGCCATGACCATGACGCATATTATCTTGAAAACAGCCCTCAAATACTTCACCAGAGGCATAGCTGTGGTTGGAAAGAATGGATAAATATAATATGCACATTGAATTCTGATGCTCATTTTTACAAAGTTTAGACAATCCAAAACCATACTCAGTCTTACTGGTAGCTATAGTTATTTGTTGATACTATTATTTTTCACTAATTAAAAAATTTCATTTCTGAATGATTAAAGTTAAAAAGTTAAAGACACCATGGGTGGTATTTTGCACTAACATAGCAAAAATGTGTTTTTAAAAAGTCCCTTATGGGGAAATTAAATAATGAGTTATTTATAAGAGGAATGAACAAAAGTTTTGTCCATTAGAATCAAGTAATAAAAATAATATAAATTTATAGATAAGACATATAGAAGACTCTATGAGAAAATTATGGTTTATAAGGTATGTAAAATTTAGGTAAGAAATTAAATTTAATAGTCCAGTATTTTAATCCCGTGATAGATGAGGAATTGACATTTAAAAGAAGACTTCACGCAGTTTATTTAGTCCTCTAAATTTTATCTACAAGAGTAAATAAAACTTAAACCTTGGAAATTTTGGCTATTGCAAACATTTAGGTTTGCACGGCTATTTGAAAAACCAACACCAGTCCGACAGCCTTTCGAGTGTTATTACCTATAGACTCCTTGACCACACATTTTTCCTTCTTTCCAATGGCCTACGTAATGGTCTTCTTTGTTCATTGCCTTGTTTGGGATTCTGTATTCTCCATACCTGCCATGAAAAAGAAAAAATAACAAAAGAAGATGCATTTATGACATATTCGCCGTTTGCATGTATATTCTGGTAAATATTTTAACAAGGAAGGCAGAGGAAAGATTTACCTATAGGAGTAAAGGGGTAAACAGCATCTTGGTTTAAGGTGCATCTATATAACCCAAGCTGTTTGGCAAGTCTTAGAGGAGTGGGACATCAGCCCCACTACACTGAGATGCAGTCTTTTAATCCAAGTCCAACGAAAAACAGAAGACCTGTGTCCTTCGCCTATCTCTGTCACTAATTATCTGTACCACCACAGGATAAGCCCAGGTATCTAGCTCCTTTATTTGGATAATAAGGGGGCAACTCAGTGGGTAAATTAGATGATCTAAAGTCTCTTCTCATTCTATGAATCTATTAAAAAGAGATTTTAACACAGCACAAGAATTTACATATCACAGAGACACGTACATCACCTACTCAATATTTTTATATACTAAATTACTTTCTTAACGTTATACATAAAACTGCCATAAATTAATCATGTAAATACAGTATTAGAAAACATGATTCACTTATTTAAAAAAAGTCATCAGAGTATCATTAAGATAATATGGCACTTTGAAGATTCCTCCTTTAATATATCACAGAAATTAAAGGTGATTTAAAACAACTGAAAGGAAAATTTTTCTATGACCTTTGTGTAAAGGTGCACTACCGTCTCAATAGTCCCTCCATTAACACTACCAAAGTTCTCAGTCTTCACAACTGAGAAATGAATAGAAAACATAGCCTCATTTTAACAGATGGAAGGCTGTGTAATTTGAGGTCACACGGCTATCAAGGAAAACGACCCAGTCTATGCAAATCAGAGGTTGTACCCCTAACTCCTGGCTCTCTTCATGCTCATACATGTGCATTTCTAAAAAATAACAACAAAAATTGACTACTTGTTTGAAAAGCAGGTTTGCATACCAAATAACATCATTTATGACCTTACTGAACTTGAATCTACTATCATGTTTTACAGTTTTCTTACCCATCTTCCAAGCCATTCCTGAACATGCCAGAATACATCTTTCCATCAGGCCACTTCAAAACCCCTCTGGAATGAGTAAGCAAAGAATAATGCATGTCAACTAATATTTCAGATAAGCAATACTTTTTCCATAATGTGATAATCATCCTCACCCCAGGCATAAATCTTCAACATTTTCACCTGCCATGAGGCTTCCCTGAAAGCCACCGTCCATCATAGGTCGCATCCTTTAGGCGAGAATCCTTGTAGAAAGTATATTTGGCACTGCGTGAAATGGGTGGTTCCTGTCTCTGAACACTGCTGCCACTTCCATAAGGGGGAAGATCAGACATCCCTCTCAAAGCCTGATCTACAGCTTGGCTTATAGCTCGTAGCCACTTTGTCTAGGAGCAAAAAGTAATGTCAATAAGCTTAAGGCAACAATTCATCAAGCATTGCTTTAAATCCTGCTAATTTTCCTTGGTGTGAATAAATTATTTGTATCCTAATGCTTTTCTTATTAACAGAGTACTACTGACTGGCTCTTGGATTTCTCTACTATATGTTTAAAATTAAGTCACATTAAAAAAAAAAACAAGAACCTATAGTTTTGGCTTAATGAAGATTTATCAGACAAAGCTGTGCATCATTAGTCAAGTAAGAACAATTTATATTTCTTCTTCATTATACAGGAGGCAGAGAACCAGGGCAAAGATTGAAAGAAAATACCATAATGAACTAACCTTTTCCTGGGGTGTAGATGAAATGAGAGTGAACTGTTCCTCGGGTGTAGTTATCTTTAAGCCATTCCTGAAATGGTCACAAGGATAAATACCAGTAGGTTTAACAGCCTGTCACTGCAGTATCAATCCTCAAATATGAAAATCAACCTCTATTTCAAGAGGAGCAGAAGTCAATTAATGTAAATGCTCATTTGGTTTTGGGTCCCACAGCGGTGGAAAGAACAAAGAATTACTCTGCTCTGTGCTGAACGATGGGGATGTGTGCAATGAAGATGCCCTTTTATCACCTAATCATGACTTGCCATGATCTTTGCAACAGGCCATCTTCTTATCAATAGACTATTTTACTGTCTAACATGCTGGGAGATGGGCCTCATTATGCAGAATGGGGAGGGAGTCTCCCAAGCCCTCCTGAGCTTTTCTTCACATTTAAGGAAGCAATCTGAGTAACAGATTTGGACAGGGTGGGGTGGGGAGGGGGGACGCACTTACACACCACCAGCTTCTTCAGATAGTGGCTCTGCCCACAGTGTGGCCAGAGGGAAAACATGGTGCGTGGAGAACTGAAACAGAGAACACAGAGGCACTTTTATGAAAGCCCATGTAGACCTTGGGGTCTCTGCCCATATCGTCTTCATGTCATTACCCCACATGGGCCCTGCCATCTCTGCTGCGCAACCCCCTGAAATGGTTAAGCCCACATAGGTGCCACCAATTCTGCCACATTGTCCCCGTAACACACAGCTAACCCAGAGGGCCTTGCTGTCTCTGCGGCAGAGCCCTCTTCACATGGCTGACACTCTGTCTCAAGCCAGAAACTTTAAAGTTCTCTGAAATCCAGCCCATACCGCAAATGCATGCTGTAGCTAAACAGTCTCTCTTAGTCAAGAGTTTCAGTGAAATCACACTAGTTTTGAACATAAACTGACAGTATAATTAATAAGACTCCAACTTTCCGGGATTCTTCTAAGGTTAGGAATCCAGCCTACCTGGGCATGGACCAGGGCATCATTAAAGAGAATGAACCAATTCACAGAAAACCTCCCAGCATGCTGCAGAGACAGGGCTCGGTTACTACTTTCACACAGCAGTCGACGCTCTGGCTTCCTCAAGGAATCCTGGAATTAAAGACAAATCTAATACTAAGTCAAACAATCAAAATTATTTTAACATGTAAAAAGAAAATAAAACAGACACAAATCACATTTAAGGAAATTTGTTGGTCATAGCTTAGCTTGGCGTAAATACTAAATTTATACAGGATCAAAACACTTCATAAAATTAGAGCTCAAAGGGGATTAAAAAGAAGACAGAAACAAACTAAAGAAGGTAAGGAAGTCTTCAGAGAGGATTTCCAGAAATGAGAGAAGGTATTTAGAGTACCCATTGGTATGGTCCTTAGACATTTTAGGAAAGGCTTCATTAAAATGTTATTACCATAAACAAGTGAGGAACAGGGAAAATTATATCAATTGTTATCTAAACAGTTGCTGTTTCTTAGAGTAACAAATGACAACTGGCATGACTTACTGTCATTTTTCCAGGGAAGGTCTTCCAGAAGCCCAGGGTGTATTCTGCTTCCTTCCTTTTCCTGCCGAGATGGAGAGCAAGACATTCATAACAAGAACTGGAATCCTGCAGTTTCTGATATTCTGGAGATGCCTACGGGCAAAAATAAAAGAGAGGAAAAAAAAAGAACATAAAACCATTGTCCAGAATCTGTAGCCTCAGTCTGCTTTAAATACGTAGTATTAAATGTAGGGGAAAATTCGGCCCAAGAGTGTAAGCAGCACACTGCAGGAGACTGGGAAAAGGAGACTGGTTTCAGGAAAATTCCGCTACATAAAAGTACATAATACAAATAGGAGTGTAACTCAGGGGAGAGAAACAAAACCTGGCAGTTAGTGAGGAAAGCAGCAGAGACCTCAGGATAGGGCAGGAGTTCTCAAATGTTTTGGTTTCGGGATCCCTTTATTTTTCTTATGTGGCCTGTATCTACTGATATTTACCATATTAGAAAATAAAGAAATTTTAAAAACTTTTATTAATTCACTTACAAAAAAATTTTTAGTGAGAAAAGTGGCAATGGTCCACATTTTTTCAAATCTCTTTATTATTTGGCTTTAAAAATGACAGCTGGACTTTTGTATCAGCTTCTGCATTTAATATGTTATATGTTATTTGGTTAAAACTTATGAAGAAAATGTGGCCTTATAAAGGTATATATCTGGAATAGAGAGAAGCACTTTAATAGCCATTTCAAATAATTGTGGATATTCTTCTTTGATACTACATTAAAACTTGCTATGTGGCAGATTCTTAAAGGGAGCTGCAATGTGGAATCTGAAAACACAGCAATGAACTTTTCGTACTCTGTGATGTTAAAATCCAGGGGTCTATTGTGCACTTTGGGTCTTTTACCATCTATGATTTTGTATCATCTCTGATTGTGGACTGGACATATGGAAAATATTGGTTGACTGAATTATGCAGATCTTTCAAATATTGACATCTTTTTCCTACGACATCAAAAATCACATGATGATAGAGCCACAATCTCATGAGAAAATGTCCTTGGTATTAGGAAACTTTCAGACTCACAGTGGCAGATTCATCTCTAACATTCTAATTTTTGCTTAAAAGTTGAGATTTTATTTTGGCAACAAATACGATCAGTTGTTCTCTTTGAAATGACAGGTTCATTTACTCATTTCTGATAAAATATCTGCCAATATCCAAATCTGAAAAATCAGTTTGTCAATTGTCAAGTTTAAAAAAACAAAAAAGCAACCTGTTTATTTCAAGAGAAGCTCTCAACTCAAACAATCACAATTGTGTTTTTTCTTAAAAAAACACCGCACTTCAGCATGCAGCAGAAATGCTTTACATGTACTTTGCATGTTGCCACATAGAACAGAACATTCTTAATTATAATTGCATTTTAACTGCAAGTGCATAGCAGTGAAGAATGTAACACATAATAGAACATTCTTAAGTGAATTTGTATTTTAACTGCAAGTGCATGGCAGTGAAGAATGCAATGACTATTAGTATAGTTTGGTACCACTGCCTTGATTCCTACTAAGGAGCCAGCAGTTTTACCCACCTTAACTTTTGCACCATCAATGCAAAGGACAACATAGTGGAAAAGGCAAATATCTTAGTACTGCCATGAAGATAGTTTTGATCTTGTGAATCTCTTAAAAGGGTCTTTGGAACCCCCAGTGGTCTGTAAACCAAGCTTTGAGAACCAACTACTGGGATAGGTATAACTGCTGTGCCATGTGGTGAGTGAGCAGAAGGTAAGATCAAAGGATGATCTTTCACATTCATGAGTAATTACTTGCCACAATCCTGGAAGTCACTTATTTTCATTCTTTCCATTCATTTAAGAAATATTTAATGAATATCTATCACATATAGAACATTCTGCTAGAGTGCTAGGGGAAAAAAAATAAGGCATGATCTTTGTACCATAATTAGGCAGAGAAGGTAGAAAAACGTACCAGAATAATGCAGTGGTTTTAGAAATAGGTTACATATCACAAAAGACAATCTAGAAAAGTAGGTTGAGACAGACTCTGGAATCAGGGCCTGGATATGAATTCTAGCTCTGCCAATTCTCAGCTGTGTCTCAATTCTCTCATCTGTAAAAGGCTGATGATGAAATAGGTATAATGATAATACCTACTTCACCGAGTTGATGTGGGGATTAAATGAATATATATAACTTGCTTAGAACAGTGTCTGGCATATGGAATTCACTCAATAAATGTTAAATATCAGTATTATTTTTATATGGAGGCATTTTAAAAAATACATATATGTGAATACGCATAAATGATGTCAAGGCTGTGCCTTAGACTTACTACATTATAATGTATGGTGATGGAATACAGGCAGGTTTTGAAAAAGCTTCCATAGTTGACTTTGATGCCCTGTGATAAGGATAGGGCCAATGATATAACACAAGAAGTGAATAATGGAGAGATAAAGTGTTAGCAAAACACAGAGTAAATAATCCTTCAGAGATGGGTAGGGGAAAGAGAAGCAGTATAGTCAAATAGGGCTTTGTTTTCATAATAAAATGACTTTTGTCCCAGAATGACGATGGGAATAGGGGTGTTTCAGGAGGGAAACATAAAGCACATGGAAGCTACATCCAGGGAATCTGAACTCTGACTCTGAACAATTCTAAGCTAATCTGGTAGGAAATTTTTTATTAATTCAGGCCATATTGAGATGACAGCTGTATTTCACTGGGATATTTGATAGGTCAAACCTTCACAGCTAAAGCTCCATCAGTTTAAAGATCTTGTAGGTCTTTTCTTTAGTCTGGTTTCAGTTTCAGTTTTGAAACCTGTAAGATCACAGTAGGCTCAAATGTAGAAAGCCTACATCAATCAGTTCCTGGGTCACTCTGAGGGGTGAAATCTGTCTAGATCAAGAGATAGAACCAAAGATTAAGAAGATTCCAAACCTACAAGGGGCCAGCATGGTGGTTGACACCTATAATCCCAGCACTTTGTGAGGTCGAGGCAGGCCGATCACTTGAGGTCAAGAGTTCGAGACCAGCCTGGCCAAGATGGTGAAACCCCCCATCTCTACTAAAAATACAAAAACAAGCAAACAAACAAAAAATTAGCCGGGTGTCGTGGCACACAACTATAATCTCAGCTACTCAGGAGGCTGAGGCATGAGAATCACTTGAACCTGGGAGGTGGAGGTTGCAAGTAAGCCAAGATTGCACCACTGCACTCCAGCCTGGGTGACAGAATGAGACTCTGTCTCAAAAACAAACAACAACACAAAAACCTATAAGGGACTTTGGAGTCATTATAATTTCTCTAGAGCCGTTCAGGGTAGAAACAAAATGAAATCATACATTTTGATGGGATTTCAAAGGTGAATGTCTCAGGATCAGCTTTAACATACATCCATATCCTAGTGTGGTGCTAACTTCCTAGGATTCCACCTAACTAGTTTTATGCAAGACTGGACTAGTTAACATTTGAGAAAATCCTGTAACACTGATTCCTCTCCGCATTTGCTCAGGTAACCTAAACACCTGGCATAAAGTCTAGCATTAATCCAAGCTGAGTAATGCCCCTCCCTTACAGGTGTATGCGATTATACAGAAAGCCAGGGATTTAAAGAGCTCTGTTTAACTCTTAGTCAGTATGCATCCAATAAATTTTGATAACTACTAAATGAGTAGCATCATGATAGGATCTCAACTTTAGACAAAGTTTCATAAAATGAATACAGTTCATTCATCTTGATAAGGCCCTAAAAGGAAACTGAATCCACAGAAAACTCAATTTATCTACAGTCATACTTTCCTCTGTCCTTTCCCTGAAGAAAATTAAATTTAATTAGACACATGTAAATATTAAATTACTGGAGTTCCAGATCTTGTGGGGGCATAATCCTTACAAACACCTATGATCCTTGGCTTTCCAAATGTTCAAAGAGGCATATATGGGAGCTTACCACTTCAAAACAAGTAGCAAGCTTTAGCAAAACTTTTGCGTAATTATGAAGTCGTCTGATTGGCAAGAAAAACAAAGTATTCAGTATTTCCATCAACTGAGTGTTTTCATCATTAACTTCTGATAAATCTTGCAACAGCTCTTGGTTTTTATTTAGGAAATCACTAGAGGTAGAGGAAAAAAAATTTAGTTAATCATTTTGGAATTGATAATATGCATGATATTAAATTTAAAATTTCACTAGAAAATACCTCTTTCAGAATGCACATTTTTTAGGGGCTATGAAAGTAGAAAATAAATACAATGAAATAAGCCAGATATAATTAAAAGAATTTCCCTATCTATAAAACAGGATTTTTTAAGTATAAAAAGTAGCAAATGGTAGCAATACAAATGGTTAATCACAGACTTGTGCCTATATTCTAGGAAATGAGTGATACATCCCACAACTTAAGGTGACTATTCAGAGACCAGCTGACACCATTACCTGTTAATTTCGAATCCAAAAGTCACAGCAATAAATGGCAAGACTAATTGCTCTAGGCAGCTGTGCTAAATAGAAACACTGGAAGAAAAGCAAAGCTCCCTGCTCCAACAGAATTAGCATGGATATTAAAATACTTCTAATTTCTTCTTTTTTCTTGCAATTATTGATCACCTAATAAGAGCTTATTATAGGAAAGTAACAAAAAGCTGCAAGAACTAGTACTACAGTTAAGTGGAAACAATAAAGATAATTACATGTGAAGATTTAAATGCTGAGATCTTCAAAAGCATTTCAAACTGAAACCAACAATTAGTTTTTAACATTCAGTTTTTAAAAAATTCATCGTAAAAATTTTATTGCAAATTTTAATGCTGATCAATAATCCATAGAGGCTTAGCTCACTAAACCAAAATAGTTAACGGTAAAGTAGTAAGAGTTGGTGAACTGGGTGCAGTGGTTCACGACTGTAATCCAAGCACTTTGGAAGGCCAAGGTGGGTAGATAGCTTGAGTCCAGGAGTTCGAGACCAGCCTGAGCAACATGATGAAACCCTGTCTCTACAAAAAATGCAAAAATTAGCCAGGCATGGAAATGCACACCTGTAGTCCCAGCTACTCAGGTAGCTGAAGCAGGAGGATCATTTGAGCACAGGAAGTTGAGGCTGTAGTCAGCCATGGTTGTGCCACTGCACACCAGCCTGAGTGACAGAGTAAGACCCTGTCTCAAAAAAAAAGAGATCTTACATAGAGGGCCCACATTTTTACTTGTATTTGGCTTGTGCTAGTGTTTCTACTTCTTTCTCGATGTTCTGCTGCAGAAATCAGCTGAGGACTTACTTAATTCTATACAAGTGTTCTGTTTTGACCTGCTCCTGAGAGACAGAGGTAAGACATAGTGAACACATACTCCCTTAGACCATATTTCTCCTCAATACTCAGTACTCAGTCGACAGTAGCCCAGAAATGTTCCAACTCCTGTGAACTACATCACTTTCCAGGACTCACTCATGTCCTTACCTATAATCTTCCTGGAAAAGAGGCCTAGCTACTGCTCCTAAGAAATCTGAACCAGAAAGCATCTCTGATCAGCTTATCTTTTCTTGGGAGTTTTTAATCTAATAGTGGCAATATTACTCTCTCCTTATATGACAAGGTCTATACTTTTTACTCAGATTTTTAAAATAAAAATAAATATAGGCCGGGCGCGGTGGCTCAAGCCTGTAATTCCAGCACTTTGGGAGGCCGAGGCGGGTGGATCACGAGGTCAAGAGATCAAGACCATCCTGGTCAACATGGTGAAACCCCGTCTCTACTAAAAATACAAAAAATCAGCTGGGCATGGTGGCGCGTGCCTGTAATCCCAGCTACTCAGGAGGCTGAGGCAGGAGAATTGCCTGAACCCAGGAGGCAGAGGTTGCGGTGAGCCAAGATCGCGCCATTGCACTCCAGCCTGGGTAACAAGAGCGAAACTCCGTCCCCCCAAAAAAATAATAATAAATAAATAAATAAATAAATATAATATAGAAACAACCTAAGTGTCTGTCAGCAGATGAACTGATTGATAAAATGTAGCAGCGTGTACATACAAGAGAACATTACTTAGCCATAAAATGGAATGAAATTTTGATGTATACAAAATTTGAAAATACAATGCTTAAATAAGCCAGACCCAGAAGGACAAATGCATGATTCGACTCATATAAGGTACCTAATAAGTAAACTCATACAGAGAGGAAGTAGAATAGGGTACTAGAGCCAGGTAGACAATGGAAGCCAGTATGGGGAAGTTATTATTTAACAGGCACTGAGTTCTTCTTGGGGATAATTTAAAAATAGTGATGGTTATACAACATTGTGAATGAATTTGATGCCCCTAAATTATACATTTTACTTATAAGCATACAATTAAGATTAAAATAATATATATGACATTAAATATCTTTTATCACAATTAAGAAAAAAACTTGTAATAATCAAACCACCAGGCAAGCCTGATGTGAGCAGCTAAGAGAAAAATCAGATGAATGATAAGTGCTTGCACATTATCATCCAAGATCCACTAATAGTCATGTGGGCACCCTAGCTGTGCTCTAGACATTCTTAAACTCTCCTCTTAAAATGAAATCTTTAAGATAATTTTAAATATTGACTTTGTAAATAGAAACGAGAAAAGGATGTCATTGCTACCTTTAATGATGTAAAACCCAGGTTCTGAGCATGGTGCTATGCAAAAGGCCAGAGGCTTTCAGCTTATGTCATCTCATTTTCCTGCTCTAACAACGTCAATTCTTCAGTACTGTGAATCTAACTTGGAAATACTAGAGGAAGGTCAACATTAGCAGAATAAGGAAACAGGGTCAGCAACTGCTGGAGCCCTTCAAGAAGCCCAGAAGCTTTCCATTTAAATTGTCACAAGTCTCCATCTATTTTCTGCATCTTCCTGTAATTAAACTTGCTTTTCTTCAAGCATTACTATTTGCAAAAATAACTATTGCATTTCTTTCTGCTCCATTTAATTATTGGTTTGGCTGCAACCCCATTTTCTCTTATTTTCTTTGGCTATGATTCAGCATTTCGCCAGCATTATGGGTTAACTAAGCTACTTTAGTCATTATAAAAAAGAGACTAAAAATGATAAAGTCATTGATTACAAATGTAAACTTGTCAAAACTAGAAGTTCTCAAATGTAAACAACAACAACAATAACTACAATGTCTTTTGCTGCTTATAAGAAATATACGAACACTGCAGACAGGCTGAAAGCAAAAGAATGGAAAATTTAGATCAAGAATTTTAAAGTTACTACACAAGGTTAAAGACATATTCTTGAAACTGTCATTTTAAAAAATGAAGGCCAAACTCCTTTATTTAGGAAATTAACAAACATGTGAGTCAAAGTATTCATAATGGAAATTAGAAAAATATTTAGAACTGAATGACTATAAATGACTGAATGTATTAAGACTTGTAAGATTCAGCTAAAGCAACAATTAGAGGGAAATTTATAGCCATTTAGGCTACATTAGAAAATTTTAAATTTGAAAAATTAATGAACCAAGTGCTAAACTCGAAGTTGTAAGAAGTTAACAGGTGAACACAAAGAAAGTAGAAGGAAATAAAAGGCAGAAATTAATGAAATTTTTTAAAAGAGAAAGAAATGATTAATTTTTGAAAAAATTAATTTAAAAAGGGTAAATTGCTGAAAAGATTGATCAATATAAAAAAGATAAAAGGCCCAAATGAATAATCATAAGAATGAAAAATAGGGGGTACAACTACAGTTATTGCAGAGGTGAAATCATCTTAAGACAACGCTAGGAACATTATGCCAATAAGTTTTAAAAGAAGGGTGCAATGAATAATTTTCCAGAGAAATATAAGTAACAAAAGCTGTAAGAAGAAATAAAGACCTGAACATATCTGTTCAATAAACTCAGTAAAAAACTCACCACAGCAAATGCCCCCATGAAGCCAAGGTTATTTTTACAGATAAATTCTACCAAATCTTCAAAGCAAAAATAAGTCCTACTTCATACAAACTATTCCAGGAAACAGAAAAAAAGCTCCTCCACATCTGTGGGTTCTAAATCTGTGGATTCAACCAACCTCAGACCAAAAATATTTCAGGAAAAAATTATGCCTCTATCACTTTTTTGTCATTAATCCCTAAACAATACCATATAACAACTGTTTATACAGCATTTATATTTTATTAGATGTTATAAGTAATCTAGAGATGATTTAACATATATGAAAGTACGCACACAGGTTATATTCAAATACTATGCCATTTTATATCAGGGTCTTGAGCATCCTGGGATTTTGGTTTCCTTTGGGAGGTCCTGGACTCAATCCTCCACAGGTACCAAGAGACAACTGTATAAGCAAATTTGATTCAGCAATGTATTAAAAAATTAATACATAAAGATTACTGAATTTTAGAATTTAGGAACTCGAAGATATTTAGCATGATAAAAATCAATTCCTCTATAACTTTGAGAAATAGAGGCTTTTTACCCTATAAATTATATCTACCAAAAACAAAGTAATCATTTTTAATGGTGAAATATTAAAAGTATTGCCATTAAAACTAGAAATGAGATGAGAATGTTAGTATTCCTTCTATTAGGATAAAAGATCAAAAGTAAACATGGGGCTGGGCACAGTGGCTCATGCCTGTAATCCCAGCACTTTCTGAGATCGAGGTAGGTGGATCACTTGAAGTCAGGAGTTCGAGACCAGCTTGGCCAACATGGTGAAACCCTGTCTCTACTAAAAATACAAAAATTAGTTGGGTGTGGTGGTGTGTATCTGTAGTCCCACTTACTCAGAAGGCAGAGGCAGAAGAATTGCTTAAACCCAGGAGGAAGAGGTTGCAGTAAGCCAAGATCATGCCACTGCACTCCAGCCTGGGCAACAGAGTGAGACCCTGTCTC